>NC_092867.1:41307935-41318542 GCF_032062135.1 Pyxicephalus adspersus | reverse complement strand
TTTTTTTTTTTTTTTTTTTTTTTTTTTTTTTTATGTTCATTCACCTGTCCTCCCTCTGGCGTGAGTGCATCCATCTTTTTACATTTATTTCCTGTAGTCAGATCTTCAGCCATTTTACTTGGCCAGCCCCGGATGCTGTAACACCTGCACATGGGTGTTCATTCAATCCGAGCTACCCCGGGAGGTTACCTGGCATATCATAGCATCCTGCGCAGCTTGGTGTGTTTAGAAAAGATGGTTGCGAACAGGCAGATGAGCATGTTAAGTTACAGAAGGGACATTGCAGTTTTGTAATGATTTAGTTCTGGATTACCAAGACACTGGTCACTTAATTCTAGAGTTTTGACTGCACTAAAGCTGACATTTCCCTTACTAGCATTATTCTAGAAAGATTCATTTGTTAGGGTACATAGTGTGCCAGTCTGAACTTCAATTTAAAAGTATCTAAGATTAAAATAGCACATGTATTTTAGCTGAGAAATTAAAAGCATAACTCCTGAAAATATCTGAGAGGTGTTAACATTTACAAGAACATCCAGAATTTAGCAGATTCCAGAATACTGTAAGACAGAGACCTTTTTTCAATACTTTTTTTTTGGATATCTCAAATGACCAAGAGAAAAAAATGTAATGTGATACAGATCATCATCTGTTGCTGTAAGTTTTACCAATGAGAACTGGCAGCAGCTTTACAGTTTTATCTGTTAAGGACTTTCAAATAGGTAATACATTTAGGTCTATAGGAATGCTGTCCTAAACTATGCAAATGCAGTGGTAACAATACAAATGTTTTCTTGCTATTACAGGATGCAGAACTTGAAAAGATTACCAGAAGGTTTACTATAGAACTAGCAAAGAAGGGATTTATTGGTAAGTTATATATCTGCATACTGGCTTCTACCAACTGGTCCTGTTGTGTAGACATATTGATATTTTTTCTACAGACCTTTTCTGCACAAGAACAGTTAATTATATACCTAACATTTGAAAAGTGTTTTTCCCTTATTCTGTGAAGGCAAAGTGATGGATTCACTTAAAACAACCTTTGGCATATACCTGTACTCCCAGTTCTCCCTAGTTACTTTTGCTGACCTATGCTACAAGCGTCATGTGGAGGTTCATTACACACAACTATGGGAGCTATGGAAGACCATGAACACACATTTCACAAATTGTTGATTTTCCTGTAGACTTCAGGGAATGTTGGAATTAACCGAGCAGCATTTAGCGGTGGTGAAAACAGGAGAGGCAATAATATATTGTCTTTTCCAGGCCGAAGTCAATTATAATCATTACAGATTAGCCTTAACTGTGCCCTCCACATAATCCTTCTGCTTTTTGGTTCCACAATTCTCCATTTAACTGATGGGATCAAAAACCAGGAACTCCTAAGTAGATTTGTTTTTTTGTTTTTATGTTTTTTGTTTTTATGTTTAAACTGAAATGGATTGCTCAGCTTGTGTAAAAATAAAGTGAGAATATACAGTAAAAATTGCCATAATAACCAGTGGTGGTGTGTTCTGACTTTTGTTTAAATTCATGCTGCTTTTCTGACCACACAAGTTGAGAATGTACAATGTTGAATTAAAAGCATCTTAAAGATTTCTACTTAGTCTGATGCCTAGGTACATGAACCCGTCTGCAATATTTTGGCAGGCAGATTAGAAAATCAATGGTATAACTTTGATAAACATTGTAAATTATTGTGGTGTATTTCTATTATATGCCCATTTGTCTCTAAATCAAGGAAAATAAGATGTAGATTATTTATTGTTTATTTATTGATTCTGCTCCACAGGACCAGGTATTGATGTCCCTGCCCCAGACATGAGCACAGGAGAGAGGGAGATGTCTTGGATCGCAGACACATATGCCAACACAATTGGACACACTGTAAGTTAGGGTTGGGTTTTGTGGTGGGGAATGGGGGCTCAGATTAGTCTGTTTTGTCTCCGATATTTATTCTCTGACATTAATAAGAGGTTATGGATAAAATTATGAAATATTGTTGGAAAAATCATATAAAAAAGTATGCTTATTGTTGTGAAATGTGCTTTTTAACCGAGGCGGGTGTATTTTTTTTTTTTTTTTTTTTTAGGATATCAATGCACATGCTTGTGTCACAGGGAAGCCTATCAGCCAGGGTGGCATCCATGGACGTGTTTCTGCAACTGGCCGAGGTGTATTCCATGGCATTGAGAACTTCATTAACGAGGCCTCATACATGAGCCAGCTGGGAATGACTCCTGGGTTTGGCGATAAAACGTTTGTTATTCAGGTAATTTTTTTTCTAGTGAAGATTACATTGGTGGCACCCTTAGTTTGATTTGAGGTTGTGTGTTGTATATAGAGAACATAAATATGTACCTAACATACTTTTAAAGACCAGATGATGGTTTGGGTTGCTCCATGTTGTATCTTGTGTTCCGAGTATGGTACAATAGAACACAGTGGAGCAAATAATTTGTACAGGTAGTCCCCGAGTTAAGGACATCCGTGTGGTACTTTGGTACCTAGGAGGCACAAAGCATTGTGGGTGTGCTGAAAGGATTTCTCACACAATTTCAAAAAATGTGCGGTATGCTGCAGGGCTTTTGCAATGCTGAGGAAACCTCAATATAACTGTTGGTAAACAAAAGATTTAAGCATTGTAATGCTAAACATTTATAAGTAAACCTTGTTTACAACTGTCTTTTGTGTCATTCTGCATGTTTTAATTTTCAACCCATGTAATGCATATCTTTATGTTTTTAATTGTTTGTTTTTTTCCCATCACAGGGATTCGGTAATGTAGGTCTACATTCTATGCGTTACCTTCATCGTTTTGGTGCAAAATGTGTTGGCATTGGTGAAATAGACGGGACAATCTGGAATCCTGATGGTATTGATCCAAAAGAACTTGAGGATTACAAGTTGGTGAGTAATTTTTCATGAAATGTTTTGCTGCTGTGTGTTAATCTCTTCTGCCAGAAAGGCTTTTTTTATCCTAATTTGTCTTGGCTGTTACCCCCAAATAAGCTAAAAAAAAAGCATATATTTGTTATCTATATTGACAAATTCCATAGCAGATCTTTTTTCAGGGAGAGATTAGAGGTAGGAGTGCAGAGTATGCCCCCGCCCCCTTACAAATACTGGACTCTATTGTGTAATGCTAACCATCTTTAGTGGCAGAGGGGACTGCAGGGCTGAGGAGTTGGAAGCAATATTTGGGTACCTGTAGTCTGCAAAACATTTTCTCATTCTGATTCCACAGCCCTAGAGGGAAAGCTAGTATCCTTAAGTTAAGGTGAACTTTAAAGTGCTTGTTTACTTTGCACACTTTTGCTGCAGTGTGCAGTATACTACCCATGTGCTCACTGTGTGTAAATTGCAATGTGATAAGTAACAAACTGCACAGTACTGGCTTTGGTTCTACAAGAGGTCTATCAAAGACTGTTGCACATACATATTTACAGTCTATGTTTACTAAAATATAATAAAATTTATAATAAAATAAAATAAAATCATGCTAACTAAAAGGTGCCCATTTTGGCTGTACTATATGGTGCATTCTTCAACTAACCCAATTTTGTACTATATAGCATAGTCTGTAACACTTGGTACATTAACTTATATAGAGGTTATTTTTATTTTGTTCAATTAGTACGCATATGCTAGTATTGTGTATATCTTGTGCTGGCAATAAAAATGGCACAGAGCCAAGTGAAAAGTGTGCCGTTTGCCACAAGGTGCTGCTGGTTTCAAATGTTTTTTTTTCTGTTGAGCCATTGGGTCTAATTTATTAAAGCTTCCAAAGACTTAAGTAGATAGTCTGTCATGGGTGACCCTGGGAGATCAGCCAACCTGGACTGGATTTAGTCCAAAACCTAAAGCATTTGCCTAATATTAGCAAATTATTTTAATCCATTCCAGGTTCGCTGGATTCCCAGTTTTCCCCACATTAGTCTACTCCAGTCTTGGAGAGCTTTATTAAATTGTCCCCTTTTGTGTCCACATCTGGAGAAACTAAACCTTTGAGCTTTCAGCTAAAAGTATATGTATTTTGGATATGTTTTTAAATAAAAAGTGGCTTACCTGATACTTTTTTTTTTTTTTGTTTGTTTTTTTACAATGTCTTATGTGTTTTTTATGTTTCAAATTCCTTTAACAGCAACATGGAACAATCGTTGGATTCCCCAAGGCTCAGGCTTATGATGGAAGCATCTTGGAGGCTGACTGTGATATCCTAATTCCAGCAGCCAGTGAGAAACAGCTAACGAAATCTAATGCACACAAAATCAAGGCAAAGGTATAGGAAATATCACCGGCTTTCACAATTAAAAAAACAAAACAAAAAAAAACAACTTTTTTGTGTACAATTTTACCATTGTATTGCAATTTTATTTTAGATAATTGCTGAAGGAGCCAACGGTCCCACAACCCCAGAAGCTGACAAAATTTTCCTTGAGAGAAATATAATGGTCATTCCAGTAAGTAATGCTTTAAATACGTTTCTATTTTAAATCCTTTATCAAATTGTTGTTCAGAAATTTAAAGTTGAACTAAAGAAGTAAACAAATTGCATTCAGGCTGGCCTTTATTGTAGGAAGGAACAGGTGATGTCCCTTTCTGCAATAAAGACTTTTACCTTCCTGATTGCTCACTCGAGCTGTTTGCCGCCACTGAATAAACTTCTACCTGTCTGAGCGGTAGTTACATCATCCTGTCCGAAAATCCCAGTAAGAAAGACAATGGGGGCACCCTGTGATGGAATGGGAGTGTAAAGGTTTAGTTCTGCAAGAGGCTGCTGCCATATACCTTGAAAAATTGAGCAGTGTGTAATTGTATATTAAAGCATTTTAGGAACTTCTTTCTCTATTGCTCCCGTTTTTTTTTCCCCACGTAAAAGATTTTAACTTTGTCCTGACCACACAAACATTTTGTTTTTGCAGGACCTGTATTTGAATGCTGGTGGTGTAACAGTGTCTTATTTTGAGTGGCTGAAGAACCTTAATCATGTGAGCTACGGTCGTTTAACCTTCAAATATGAGCGGGACTCAAACTATCATTTACTCAGTAAGTATAAATAGTCATAAATTGGTAATTTTCTCTATTCCCTAGATTAGTCCACTAAATTCTTCTTTTATTTATAGTGTCTGTCCAGGAGAGCTTGGAGAGGAAGTTTGGAAAACATGGCGGATCTATTCCAGTGGTGCCAACAGCCGAGTTCCAGGCTAGGATATCTGTATGTCGATTCTTTAGTACCTTGGTGTTTTTTTATGTGTAATGTTGTTTGTAGCCATTGATTGCATGATATCTACACATCAACCACCAAAAGCAAATACTTGTTTTAGGGCTGGCATACATAGTTTAAACTCAGATGAAAGTTAGCTGCTCTAAAATGTTTCAAAATGTGAGTTTAGGGCCAGTTTGGAAAGCATTTGATTACCTTAAATGTTGGTAAATGACTAAATATTGCAGTTTCTTCAGATTTGGTATTAGCTTTTCCAAACTGATGTTACACAAAAAAAAACAAAAAACAAATTGCTGTACTTACTACCCCTAGGTACAATAAGGTGATAGAAAATTTGTTAAATTCTCAGGGGGAAAAAAAAAATCTTTGCAAAAGAGGTCCTTGTGCCTGAGGAGTCTTATTGGTTCTGGTCTGCTTTAGTGCTTGTTGTAAAGATCTGAGAGTGGGATTCCTTAAATAGTTTGGTATGAGATCATGGTCTTTGATTTTGCCTCTACGTGCTCTTTGTAGTTTGTTCAGAATCATATATGCATCTGTGTTTTGGGTATCTTCAGTTTGCCCATCCCTTTGATGCAGGTAGATTCCTTTAATAATATTTAAGTTCAGAGATCATTCATCATTCAGATCAATGTTTCTCAACCGGGGTTCCACCAGAGGTTGCCTGGGGTTACTTTGAGCAATGAGTAGTTTGTTACCCTCAGGTCAGTTTAATTTACACCAATAATCATTTTGGCTATCTGAAAGGGTGACATTTCTTCTTAATGACCTCCAATAAAAAGAGAAATTCTTCCCACTGACCACCACACTAATGTACTTTGAGTTGTGGATATAGTAATTATAGCAGGGGTTCCCTGGAGACCTTAAAATGTATTTCAATAAGTTCCCCCATGTAAAAAAAAAAAAAAAAAAAAGCTTGAGAAACCCTGATCTAGATAGATGGTCTTATTAAAAATTTTGTTAATAGGCTGGCAAGACTATTCTGCATTTATTATTTAGGGAGCCACTGATAATTCTTACTTACCAAGGTATTTTGATGTCTGCTTTGTTTACAGGGTGCTTCTGAAAAAGATATTGTTCACTCTGGCTTGGCATATACTATGGAAAGATCAGCAAGAGTAAGTATGCATGTTAATTGATAATATGGATATTTTTCTTTGGGGGGCGTGGCAAAGTTCTAGACTTTGGGAGGTGAATCTAGATTTGTATCCAAAGCTTGTTGTTCAGCATTGAATTACCTTATGTTTAATATGTGACCTGAAGATCTGTATTGTGCTTAACCATCTGTACTCTTCTATTTCAGCAAATCATGCGCACTGCAATGAAGTACAACTTGGGCTTGGACCTGAGAACTGCTGCCTATGTAAATGCCATTGAGAAAGTGTTCAAGGTCTACAATGAGGCTGGTCTGACCTTCACATAAATATCAGAACATGCTGGATTGTAGTTTTTCACTCTTTTTAAAACAAAACAAAAAAAAAACATCTTGTTTAAGTTTACATATAACCACAAGACTTCAATTGTTCTCTTCCTCATGCCTCTCAGAGGACTTGCTTTTGAATGCTTCCGTCCATATCTTTTCTATTTTAATGTTACACCATTGGTGTATACAGAGTCCTAAAAGCGTAGGAACATAATGTGAGTATCACATTTAGTGGCCTTGCAGATACCTTGACACAAGCAGGTGTTCTGGTTGTGCGTGCTCTGGGCATCCATTTTATTTTTAAGCGTGAGCATGGCAGCAGTTTAGAATACAGCTAACCCATACTTCCTTCACGTCTAACACTTTCTCCAATTGAAATGTAGTAAAATTATGATGTGGTTCAGTTAGATATCTTAGCCCAAACCTTTTCATTGTAACATACACTATTCAGAGCATCATGATACCAGAGGCAGAGATCAATGACACAACCTGTCTTTGCCAGGATGAGTCTGTTTTTTTTTAAGTACTCTTTTTCAGGGAAGACTTTCCATCAATGCACTTGTTGAGTAGAGTGAGGTAGGCCCTGCTTAGCATGGTTTTGGGAGAGTCTATTATTGGTTTGCACATTGACCTGGCCACCTTTATTTTTAAAACCGGTTGCTGCTGAAATAGATTTTTTCCCCCCTTTCTTGTTTAAGACCTAGTCAGAATTTCTTCCTGTATATAATAGTCGTTGTCGCACAAACTCAACATAATGCATAGTTTTTTCTTTTTTTAATAACCTTGGGCTGTATGCAAAAAGGTTTATGCCATAGTTACTGCTCGCACATCTTGACCTGCAGTGTGCTCATTTTTTCACAAAGTTTTTTTTAATATTTTATCTAAATTTGTTTTTAAAAAAAATTAAAATATTTAGTCTGGTTGCTCTGAGCAATTTTATTTTGTTAGTAACTCATGGATTATATTCTTCCACAAGCTTACATACCATCTGCCTAAACATAATGTTCTCTAGATAAGTGTTTTTTTTTTTTTTAACTACTTAAAGGCCTTGCATTGAAACAAAGGATTTCTACATTGTTCTGCCACTGTAGTTCCAAAGATGTTTGTCACAGAACATAGAATTTTGATCAAATACTGTAAATTAAAGTCCTCCTTTACAAAATGAGTTTGTGTTTTAATGGTATCTACGCTTTTATCTGAACTTTGTGTGTGTAAGAGGGGATGGCGGTATTTGTTTTTCATAATACAATAGCTTAAAATTTTGATTCTTCATTTACAAAATGGTATTGGCTGACAGAAGTAGGCATTCCTGGCCCAAACTGTTACACTACACTGGCAATATTGATGCCTCACAACTTGTGTGAAACTAAAATGAACTATTATTATTATTAAACAGGATTTATATAGCGCCAACATATTACGCAGCGCTGTACATTAAATAGGGACTAGGGTAGAAGTGTGTATGTAGCCAAAATGCAATTTGCTAATGTATTAAGTGTTTGCTTCCTAATTGGACAGGTTTGCTTTAATGTCTCCATCACCAGCAGTGTATAGTAACCTTACCTTAATTTCCCTGCTAATGATTGGGTGCCAGAAGCAAAGAAAATGGCAGGTGTGAAGGAGCTTACAATTTAGGAGTTCAAAAATTGAGTGTTGTCCAAGGTAACTACAGGACTTTCTGTAATTTTGTCCTCTGCTACCTGAAGTAAAAAGAATTTGCTTCTGGGGATGGCGTGGGAACCTGTGTGTGTGTTTTTTTTTTTTTTTTTTTTTTTTTTTTTTTTTTTTTTTTTTTTTGCCCTGTAAAAATCAGACATGCTTTATTTCCTTCCCTACTTACTTATCATAGATTTAGCTGAAGGCCATTAAAAAAAACAACCTTAACAAATATGAAGGATGGTTGTTCTAGTCCACTTCCAAGCAAGGTAATATCATATCTTCTGAAGTGTTGCTATATAGTGTACTTTGAAGAATGTGTAATTTTAAACAGATCTAAAATTGGTTACTGAAAAGTGATCATCATAAGTGTCAGAAAACAGTGCTGGAGTTGCGCTTCTGCTCCCTCTAAACTTTGATCCGCATGTATTTTATGAACGGCCTTTCACAGTAGGAAGCAGAAACATGAGAACAGCAATGGTTTAAGAAAAAAAGTACTAAAAAAACAAAGCATTGCCAAGAATGCCTACTTTTGAGGTAAAATCGCATTAATTCTTCAGAACACATTTCCAGCTGCAGTGATATGAGTTTTTAATTTAGGGTGATATTCAAAAACTTGTACAAGTCCTTATAAAGGGTTACTGAGTTCTGATGGTGAAATTTATTGTGGGTCTTGATTTTATTCGGGAGTTTGTTGAACTTCTTTCTGACTGCATCCTGCCAGACCAGTTTGTGAACTTCAGCTTCCTTTAAAGATGTATTGTCAAGCTGTTGACAACCTACTTGTTCATGTAGTTTTTTTTTTTTCTTCATGGGATAAATGAAATGGTTACACCTATACCCAAATGGAGGCAAATATGTGGATCAACAACCTCTAACTCAGTCTGTAAATATTGAAATGGCGCAGTGCACATGGTAAAAAGCACACATGTGAGTCTGGGGACAACTTGCCATCAACAAGGATGCTAGGTAGAGTAGAAAATTTTCCAACCACAATACCTGGAGCAGGAAGGCATCATTACTCGATACATTTTAACAGGTCAGTATTTCACCTGTTTGGCCAATAGTCATAAACCACAGGCCAACTACAGTTTACCTTGGTCCTTTGTAGTTTGGTTTAAGTGATTACCTTAATATGACAAGTAGTGTTGTGAGCGATCTGATATTGTTAAAATTTTTTGCTTCAAAAGATACTGTACGATATAGAAGTAGTAAGTATCTCGAAAGCTTTCTGTTTCTTCAGGCCACAGTATACCTAGTAGTAGCTGAACATTTCACTGGACCTGTTCTTGTGACCTTTAAAGGTCTAGTAGAATTTACAAATGGACACACAGAAAAGATTTCCATACTTAAATACAAAACCTGTATTTAATAAAGATTTAATATGGCAGTAACATGTTTATAGTATGACATGATCATTTCTTCCATGCGCTGGGGAGTGTGGTTTTAACTTGCCCGCTTACTTGGTCACAGGTATTCTGAGCAGCTTGACATCCCTGGTCGATTACTGTGGAAGAAATATATATATTCAAAAAACATAATCCATCTAGTATTTATCTTTCCTTAAACTCATTCCAGTACTTGGATCCTGTATCGAAATTGAGAATTTTAGGACATAACCTTCATTTTTCTATCTTGGAGTTGATTCAATAGAATCTCTAAATGCAGTGGGAGATCCAGACTGGGTTTTTCATAAATGCAAATTTTTACTTTTGCAGAAAAATGATTTAAGGCCAAAATCCTTATTTTATGATTCATAAATTGCCTATGACACTGTTTTGAAGACATAGTAGCTTTTTTAAGGCTCCAGGTTGATTTTGGTAACAGTATCAGGATCAGTGCCTTCAAGTTGAAAGGAGGACAGGGTAAACTCTTCTGTTAAGTTTATGAAGCATTTTAGTACATATCTCATGGGAGAAATAGTTGAGTAAATAATTTGTATGCTCATCAGCACATATGATGATGATGCCAATGCTGAAAGGCAACTACACTCGATCCAGGCATTGGAAGCTATTAACTCCACCAGAAGTTAAAATATTTTTCACTCCCACTGCAAATGTGTATGTTAAAAAAAAAAAAAAAAAAAAAATCAAACGTGCTGCTGCAAATTCATTCATTGCACAAAATCAGACCCCTTAATGAACCATCTGGGGAAAAAATGCTGACTTTTATGTATCCAAAAAAAGTCCCATCTTTGTAGATCTGTCCATGTGATCTTTAGACAATTTATTCCCAGCAAGCACCAGTATGGGGTAAAACCTTTAAGGCTTTGCAAAAATCTATGCAAATCTATGAGGT
>NC_092867.1:41284561-41299826 GCF_032062135.1 Pyxicephalus adspersus | reverse complement strand
GGGACAACTAGTATTTTCAGAAGAATATATTCAATGGGAAACTCTACCCATGTTTTTCCAATGGTAAACTTACTTTAAGGGCCATTTCAGACCCTCATTTCTGCCATAGGCTTAACTGCAGTCCCATCTCCCCCTATTTAATTCAATGGAAGTGGCTGGGAACCATTTTGTACATGCAACTGTGGCTGCGGTGGAACACGGCATGGTTCCTGAAAGAAACAAGTTGCTTTTGGCCACACAGTTGCTGTTGGAAGATTCATTTCACGGCAGCTGCATGCAAAGGTAGTTACCTGCGGTGGAGTTTGACTGGCCTGGGCACTTAGCATGAAGTTGTTGTTTGTCTGGGAGCAGCCACCCACCCAGTTTTCCACCATGGGTGTAAAAATGCTTTTAGGGCACTTTTCACAATATAATTGTGGCAAAAGCTTGCTTGCAATTAAATTTTGGTAAAAATGTCCTTTCTAGCAACCAGTTATATTTCTTATAACTGTAAAAAAACATTATGTGTATCTACTATTGCTTTAATGAATTTTTGTGTCCAAAATTCCAAGGTTAACAAGATAAACCACAGTAATTGTAATAATTGCAAATATATTTATATAATAACTAAGCTGGAAATTATATTTGCATGTATAGACATTGGTGCACTCTATCCTGAATCCTAGTGGCTGAATCACTAATTATTACAACAAAACCTGATAAAATGGTTAAAATGATAAAGCAATTTATCACCTATACAGCCTTCGAAAGTTTTATGTAGCCATCTGACTAGTTCTGCCTAAAAATGTTGCTGCCCTGAGCTAAATGAGGAATTTTTGCACTGGTAAATTTAGATACTTACCTGAAGGGTTAGTGATAAGTGTTCTGTGTAGGTTATCTTGTGGTTCTAGGCACCAGGCAGGGGGTTAAGATTAGGAACCAGGTAGGAAGGTGTCAAGGTTAGGCACTAGAAGCGTTAAGGTAAAGTTAGGTACCAGTGAATAAGTGATAAAGCTAGAAACTTTTACTTCCCATTTACAAAATATTAATATCCTAGATATGGCTGGCTGTACACATATTGTGATTAATCATAAATTGGATCAGTTAGTTGGTTTGGGTACCAAAGCCTGGACTGATATCTATAGAAAAGGGAGACAGAAGGAAGAAAGGCTTTTTGAAGACACAAAACAGAGTAGTTAAGTATAAAATCATTTCTAATTTTATTAAGGTACAAAAAGCTTTAAAATATTAGTAAAACACTGTTACAGAGTAACACAAGAAATATGCTTTAGCCACACCAAATGCATCGATAAACAAAGTCATAAACTTGCGTATAAACAAAGTCATAAATCAAGGGACAGGGTCTCATCCCGACTCTAATTAGCCACTTTTGTAACTTTAGGGTCTCTGTATCCCGAGGAAGCCCTCCTGGGCGAAACGCCTTGGGATGAGACCCTGACCCTTGATTTATGAGTTATACGCAAGTTTTTGACTTTGTTTATCAATACATTTGTTGTGGCTAAAGCACCTTTCTTGTGTTACTCTGTAACAGTGTTTTAAAGCTTTTTGTACTACCCACTTACAGGTATGGTATGTGAAGCAAGATTTTTATATTTCACTGGCAGAGGTATGTTTTTATAGTAAATAGCAGGGAGTGCCCCTATTGACTGCTGGTTGTTTGGGAATGCTCTCTGCTCATTCATATTAGTTTGTTTAAATGAGAGGGTTGTTTTTTTTTTTTTACATTAAAAAAAACTACACTTACTGTTGAATTTAAAGGGAACTCTGGTCAGATGAGGTGGATTATTTGCAGTATATTTGTTTAAGTATAAGCAGCCAAGAGACAAGGTTTTTTTCAGACCTACATCAGGAACAGCGGTTCCTGTGCAGCTCCCAATAGTTGACGTCTTAGCTGCCTGCACCGCTGCACTAGCTCCGCAAGAACTTGGCTTGGCACTTTTGACTTTGGGCTGCCACAGGTGAGGCGCTACATGTAGATGCTAAATGCACATGGGCACAGATACCTCAGAAGTAATATTATACATGAAGTCTGAGCATTTCACTAATAAAGGTTAAAAAAAGCCTGATCTGACTGTATCCATTGTTCTATTTTTTTATTGTTCTATTCATTTTTTAATATGTAGAATTTCAATCCGTGGGCAATGATTATGTGACTGACAAAGGCTGCCTGTAGCTAACTCTTGTTTGTTCGGATGAAGAGTAATTGGTTATGAATGGCAGTATAAATGAATGTCTTGTTTATGAAGGTCTAACCCATCACCACACCTGGTTCTACAGTGGAAAACACCCTTCAGCTGTATTGTATATAGAAACCACGATACCTGAGCTGTATTGTTTAACCAAAATATTACTCAGTGAATAGTATGAGGGAAACAAAGATGCTACAGTGCAAATGATTCTCTGTTAAAGTGGTACTCACCTGTAATATTGTTCTGGTTCTTAAAAAGGGTAAAAATTTTAGCAAATTTGACTGGAGAGTCATATTTGTTTCTGCTGTGCAGACACCAAGATCAACAAATATTTTAAATAATTCACATGTATGCACAAAGAAATGGGCAGTCCAGCCTCAGTAGTGAGACATACATGGCATCCATGGCACTAAAAAAATGTATGCAAAGCCACAAATAATCTAGCTTTGGATGGACTATGAAAGTGGATTTCTGCCAGGGTTTCATTTTTATTGATTTTACTTTTTTTATTTTTATCTGGTTAGATTCATCCTGCCCATTTATTCTGATGACCAACCACTGGGCCTGATTTATGAAAGCTCTCCAAAGCTGGAGAAGATACACTTTCATCAGTGAAGATGGGTGATCCAGCAAACCTGTAATGGATCTGGTCCAGGATTGAAAACATTTGGTAACAAATAGCAAATTACGTTTAGGGAATCCATTCCAGGTTTGGATGAAAGTGTTATCTCTAGTCTTGGAGAGCTTTATTAAATCAGACCCATTGTCTCCAATTTAAAAAGTGATGGTAAAAAAATGTACACATTAATTACTTATGACTTGTATTTTAGTATTTGAAGTCTTATTGCTGTTTACTGAATTGTACAGCTTAAATTGGCCTACATACATTTTACAGGTGAGTAAAGGTCCTGGTACGATTCATTTGCATCTAAACATGAATGGTGGACTGCATTTTGTAGCATTTAACTCTAAGCTTTGTAGAGCTGAAAACCTAATTTTACAATTGATCCAAGCTGTGCAGATGACAGTAGAGATATAATGGGGAAATAACATTGTGGATGAAGGACAGTATTAACAGCACTTTGGTACACCATGTCAGCAAATTGGATTTTCTCTCTGTGGCAATATTGTGCATATTTGGCAAAAATATGGGCTTGTGGGAATATGTCCATAATGTCCACGTTGGAATGATTATTGGAGGAATAACATTGGGTAAATGTATTGAAGAATGTAGTAGATGGTGGTCTCATGGGCTTTTATGATGCACACTGTATGCTCTGAACATTATAAATGTGAATACAATTCACATTTTTTTTAGCTTTAGTCCTAAACCCACAATATAGGGGGGGGGTGGGCTTTAACACTTTCCACACATGTTTATATGAACTTTGTGGAGTAGATTTCTGAACTAAGCATATTTTGAGGCTCTCTACTCTACAACTGATTAGGACTAGTTATGACCATAATGATGTACATCCAACAGCTTAGCTATGTCCAGGTTGAACTAGAGAGCTGCCTGAAGGAAGCTTCTGCACCAGTTGGGATACCTGCCTATGTTCAGTGTACCCCAACCAAAAATAGGAAGCGGTTTGTCATTATTCTTGTTTGTTTAGTTAATATATGAATGTTACTTTGGAGCTTTTCTGATGTTCTACCTATTCATTTATCATTTATTCTAAATACTTTTTAGTGTTTTCTACATTTTATGTATAAAACCTTGACCAATAGTAATGTGTTATCTTTACCATACATTATAGAAGGATTGTAGAATAAAACATTTCAGCACATAATGAGTTAATCTCAGCCTGTGGCTTATAAATGTTACATGATATGCCAGGGTATACATTAGGGAAACCAGAAATCATTGCTCTGTCTCCAGTCTTGCCACATCAATGCTTAAAAAAAAAAACATGCCTGAGGTTAGGTAATACTTGTATAATCCAGAAAACTCACCGCATTAGTTTTCTTTTTTTAGAATAGTGATCTTAATTGTGCTGTAATATTTAAATGTACTTTAAATGTTATCAAAACATATGTATCACCTTGCTCTACCCCTGTCCTCTACACAAACTGCAGCTGATTAGAAATGTACATTTGGCAAACTGTTTTATGTTTGTTATGTAGGTGTAGCAAAAGCTTGTTTTTGCTGTAGCCATGTTACTAAAGGATAAATATTAATACTTGTTTACCAAAGATGGTCTTTAATGAGTGCAGGAAATAAGGCAAAGTATCCTCTGTATGTAGGCTGTTTGTATACATATATGTACCCAGAGTTGCATGCCTTGTCGTAGCATCTAAATCAGTACCATTGGCCAGTGGAGGTAACTTCTACACTCCATTGTAAAAGAACACTACACTGATCAATAATAAGACTGTAGAGATAATTATTCATCTTAACCAGTTTTCCCAAGAATGGTAGTAGAAGGTTGGCTTTTTAAATAGGGACAAGAGTGAAATGCATAATGTATAAGTCAAGATGCAGATTGTTTTCAGACTAATGATGTGGTGGTTTAATGAAGTGGTTTACATGTTACCTATTCTTCCTATAAATACCTACATACCAGTCATTACTGTATACTAATCATTATATTTTTGTTTTTTTTAGTCCTGATCTTGAAGAATCCCCGAAATGTGCTGGATTTTTATCATCAAAGAAATTTTTTTAGCATTTTTCCTTGCACATAGCATACCCAATAGGAGAGCAGTGCTCTACTTACCATCAATCTAAAGGGCATTTGCTCATATCTTTGTTCATCTAATTTATATAAAGGGAAATTTCTTTAATGACCACGAGTGTAAGGAGGCACTGCTGTACTGACCTTGAACTAAATTACCACTCCTCTACTAACCATCATTGTAAGAATGTCCTTCTCCTACAAACCATCATTGTATTGGTGTAGTACATTGACCACTAGTGTGAACATTTAATGGCAAACCAAGTCACATCTCCACTCCCCACCAATGCAAAAGGACAGTTGTCCACTTAGCACCAACAAAGGGATATAAGAGGTTAATGTGAGGGCTTTTTAGATTTGTAAGTAGCTATTGATTCAGTGGCTTGCAGTTGATGGAATGGGGAGAAACAGGCAATCACCTTTTTTTTTCAGGTTGGTAAAATTGAAACTTCAAGGAACGGTCATGCAGGAAGATCTTATCCACCAGATGTCTTAGGATTCTGGCAAACAAACCTTTAAAGACGTATTGCTGTGTATCAGAAAAGGTAAAAGCAATATTGCAGTTTATTTTACTGATATGTTTCAATATAATTTTGAGTTGTAAACCCTTTAACCTAAAAAAATGTTTCTTGGCAGGACTTCTCCAACCAGTTAGATGGTTCTGCTTTTTACCAACTCCAGGAAAATATCACTCTCTCCCACAAGTAATGATTACTCTTTCTCAGTACAGGAATAAACACATTATACATATGGTAAAGCAGGACCGATAACTTACAATACAACTTCAGCACCGAGCAGTGTTTCCTTAACATTAAAGAATTAAAAAAAAAAAAGGCTTAGGATGAGGCTTTATTTGCACAATGTGTTCATGTTAAGTAATTTATATAGTGTTAATATGTTGATTTAGGAAATTTACATTTAATCAAAGATAATATATTTTAATTAAGTTTATAATTCAGATAAACACAAAGCAAGCGCTGTATACATGTTCACTTCTTCTTGAAGCCACATTTCACTTGTGCTGATGCCTTTTCACCAGCATCTTTCGCAGCCTGACATCCTTTGTCTATAGCTAGAAGGGATGAAGAACTAATAAAATATTAACAGAAGCAGGGTGAATACAAACTTCAATATGCAATATATTCACATAACAAAACTAACACAATCATTGAATTGTTTATAATCTTAAGATGGCTTGCACCATTAGCCAATGAGGGGAGTCACTTACACTCGCAAGTTTACCAATGGCTAACACAGTACAGGATTCTATTACTGCTAAAACTGAAACATTTAATTCCTTATTAAATTTAGGTTGTCAGATTTTATTGTAAGTCCTGTCCCCAAAACCGTGTCCTTTTGCACAATACAGGACTGCTGGTCCCAATTTGTATGTGATGACATCAAAGAGCTTTGACTGGCCCAGCAGTGAAGAGAACATCAGCCACAGAATCCATGTAGGAATATATCACATTATTTATTATCCTGTAGACAAAATGAGCAGGTCACACCTGCAAGGGACATACTGCAAGGGTAAGGCTATGTTACTAATGGCAATGAGGTTGTGGTGAAGCCTCTGCTTCCTCGTAGCCCTGAACCGTGTATTGAAAATGTGATCCAGTTCTGCCTGCTTTTAAATGTGCAAACCAGGACAGAAGTGTGGGTGGCCAGGATTTCAAGAGCTGCAGAGGAACCTCGGTCCCTGAAGCAAGTTTGAACAAAGCCTAAATATTTTTTTTCCATGGGTTCACCAATAATTTTACGGTTTTGGTTTTGCCTCATTTAAGGTACAGGGAGAAAGTGTCTAAATCCTGTAGAAGACACTGCAAGGAGCAGGTGTAGACAAGAAAGAAATTCTGGATTTAATAAATGCTATTTTGTTTAAAACTACCAAATAATAGGTTTTCAGTATATAATGTAAAGTACTAGGTTAAAGCTTTTCTTTGTGGTATGAAAAAAGAAAAAAAAAGTCCTAAAAAATCAACTATAATTGGCAAAATTTAATTAACATTGGTAATGTAAAAAAACAGAGCTTCATGCACTTAAATAGCTACACACAAATTAACATACATATAAATACATGGAAATTCTGTCAGCTATTTACAGTTTAATATAAAAATTAACTTGCCTTCTTGAGCAATTTTTTGACCTTCTTCTGCAAACTGGTTGGCAACGTCTTTTGCCGCTTCTGTTCCTTGTTTTACTACAAAAACGTTTGAAGAAAAAGCTAAATATGCAAAATAGAATGTAACTCACTTGGAAAATAAATTGTTAAATGCAAATAATTATTATTTTCTTTTTTTAACAATTGTGTGTCTGACTTTAATTATATTTACATATTACAGTGAAAAAGTTGTATACAATTTTTAAATGAAGTCTGTTATACAATACTGTTATGTAATAGCTGATATCAAAGATAAAAAAGATAAAATAATGTAATAATACATTCACTATCTACAACGCCATTGCTGACATCTTCTATAAAAATGCAATTTGCATGGATGTTGTGTTGACTTTCCTGATCTAATAGTGACTTTTTGTTCAGTTTTCCTTTAACAGATCCATGACTTGGGAAGCATTACTTCTACTGGATTAGAACCGCCAGGTGTCATTGGTATTGGTGAGAATGGTCAATTTACTCTATAACAAAATGTATGGCTTTACAAAGAAAACCAAATCCGACCCTTTGCTATCCAAAAAGAACATAAGAACAAGTGTTCAGCTTGCTACTGAACATATAGGCTAAAACCAAGTCTTCTGGATTAATGTGGTGTGAACTGATAAATTGAAACAGACTTGTTGGTCCACAGAATCTTGTACCAACTGTGAAGCACTGTGGTATAAAGTTATTAAGGTTGCTTTGCTGCTTCGGTCTGATTAGCTTGCAGTCATCATGTTAACTATGAATCATTGCATCAAAATATACTTAATGATAATGTAAGGCCATCTTTCTCAAAGCTGAGTTTAAACCAGGAATGGATCTTTTAGTGTGATAAACATCTGAAGCACACTGGCAAATCCACTAAGGATTGGCTTTAAAAGAAGTAATGGAGGGTTTTTGGACAAACCTAGTTAAAATATGCCTACAAGCAGTATATCACCTTTATCTGTAGGAACTGAAAAAAAGATCTAATACACCCCATTTTTGCATTGAGTCTTCCTCTTTACTGAATGCTTGATTAGAAGGACAGAAAACTTCAAGCTATATTATATTTTCCTAATGTAAAATGCAGAGAGTATAGACTGGCAACAAACATGTAAGCCAAAGAAAAATGGTTTTGGATGTCCTTTTAGTTTTTAACAGACCAGGTGCTGCCTGTAAAACATGCTGAGGTGGAATCATAAGCTTTGTACATCTGGGTGTGGTGAGAGAGAGTGTGAGTTCCAGCATGTATAATACGAGTAGAAGGGTGAAGAGCCACCAGACATGGGTGTGTTTACACCTGCAGAGAGAACAGCAGATTACATAGAATAGCTTGATTCCGAAGGGCGCACCCTAAACAGGGGCAGCAGAGTGTACTGATGACAAATGTACATTGTCAATACTGTCAGTACACATCCAAAAATTATTGCATCCAGAAATGACCCTGAGAATAGCCCGAAAACAACCATGTAGATGTAAGCCAGTACATGCCAGACATTGATGGCGCCCAGCCAGGTATATCTGAAGCAGAAAGGATTGCAGTACTGGGCAGCTGGTTTTCTTCAGAAATACTTGTATGGTTGTGCACCCCTAACTATGTTATTTTATTTTATTTGAGACTAATAATGAACTGTTATTTAAATTCTGTAGTGTCCTGTGTAGTTTATGGTTTCCCTTCACCACCTAACTTCACAGCAGGTATTTGTAGTTGATTTCTTTTGGTAATGGCTTGAACATCAAAATTTTTATATATGATATTTGTCACTGCCCTGGCTTGCCTAGAGAATGGGCATTGTTTGTTTCGGCTGTGCTTTGGCTTTTTTTGGAAAGGGTAGATATTAGACACAGCCATACATTTGAAAGCTATTGTTGAAAATGTTCAATTAACTCCAAAGCCATGTAAAGCTTTACAGAGAAGACCCAGTCAGTCTGGCTAGCTAGGCACCACTGGGATGCTGCTAAGTAACTGATTATACATGCATTTACAATAGAAGGTACAATTCCTATAAATAGTTAGAATTAGTATAATATAGTTGTAATTTAAAGCTAAACTCCAAGCAAACTGCTAAATCCACAATTGAAGTTCATATATGGGAGCTATTTCCTTTCATTCACTGCTTAGATCTACATGGACTGGCAGACAGCGCAGCGACATAACTTTTCTCCACTGCATTTAGACAATAGAGCTTGGCCATAGTACAAGTTTAGTACAATAGGTGTTCACACTTTTTGCAATTAAAAATACATTTTATGAATACATATCTGCATTATGGATGTACACACAAATAGTAGATTGTAGGTGAGAAATGTGCTGCTTTCATATTCTGCTTAAGCATTTATTTTTCAATGTAGTGCTAAAAATAGAATTAGTTTTATGTAATTGTTGGCTATGTTCTCCCACAATCTGCAAATTTTGTTCATATGTTTTTTTGTATTGTAGATGTCTTTTTACATGTGATGTGAAGGACGGCACTAAACAAAACACAGTGATTCAGACAATTATATGCATGCAGCATAATAGGCAAAACTTTTTCTTAGCCTGTGCTTTGGAAGCTGTTACCACAGGACCAGGACTGTGTAAACCCATGCGTGATGAAACGTGTTGCAGTTGAATATGAGGTTACAGATCAATTAAGCAGAAATCTTATACAGAGTACTTTGTATAAACTGATTCCTTCATTATCTTCTGGAAAGGTTTTCTAGTTGCCTAGAAATTAGTTGAATTAGTCTATATACATATACTATGCAAAAAATCTGGAGCCAGGGGTGCACAAATTCTTTACGGCTCACAATAAACCACAGTTTGACATTCAGACACCTTTTAACTTGGGTACCTGCATGCAACACCATCTCTACAACCACAAATTCTCGGTTCCATCAAATGTTTATATTTACATTGTAGTGAGTGAGGCCGAGGAGCTTGTAGACACATCTAGCACTTCCTTATCTAATAGGTAAGAGTAGCAACATAGATTTTGTAGGCTGATTGTATACAGTGTGGTTCAGGGAAAAATAATCAGTACATTTCCTTTGTTTTATCACTTTAAAGATTCTGAAAGTATAGGAAAATTCCTGTTATTCTGCAAGAAATTCATTTGGTCTTTTTTTATGTTGTGGGAGGTCACAAAACACAGCCTAGTTGTCTTTTGCGGAACCTTTTCCAGCGTCCTCATTTCTCATCTCTAATATCCTTATTTAGATGCAGGCATGGAATACATGGCTAATTGCTGCTTTTTTTATACCTCTCATATACCATGCACACAAGAGTAACCAATAGTTCTGCCCTGACATGCCTTTGATTACATCAGAACAATGTTTATAGGCCTTTGCTTTGAAATCTGTGGAAACTACATCAAAGTTCAGTTACCTCTTAGGATGCCAAAATATTAGGATTAAACTGTGACTGAAAGCAAAAACAAAAATGTAATTTTGTAATAATGTAAATGTAATATTGCATGCTACCAGTCTTTAGATGTAGGGACTGCATTTGGTTTCATTGTTTAGGCTAAGAATATTTTCAGGAAATACCTGTTGATCTTGCCAGAAAAGCTTCATATATTATATTTTTGGTTTAAATACACTTTAAAATATATAATATAATATAGTATAATATATTGTTTAATACATAAAATGCAACATAGTATGGTAATGTCAACATGGAATAATACAGAAATTTTTTATCTATATGTGATATAAAGCATTGCTAATAAATATATTGGATAACAATGAATAAATAATATATACATTTATATTACTGTTATTTTTTTATTATTTATCTAACAGATTAAAAGTGTACTGCAACCCATGGAAAGCACTTTTTGTGATGAACTGTACACAACTTGGAAAGTCAACAAAAATGTATGTGTTATACCAGCACATTAGTAAAGTGTAAATTGGTTAAGTATCTTACAATATGAGTGTATATATATATATATATATATATATATATATATATAAAGTTTAAAAAAACCTTAAAATATTTCTTACCCATGTTTCCTGTATTTATGTCAATTCCACCTTCCATCTTGTTCAAAAAAGACATTTTCGGTTTTTAATGGATTACAATTGAAGCCTCTGGAAAAATGTTAAAGATAAACTAAGCTGTTTATAGAGGCAGAGTTGATGTGCCTTTATTTGTTCAGGATGCCCCTCCTTGTACTCCCCTCTAGTGAAGCCTCCTTATTGGTTATAATATTAGCAGTACATGGCATTTGCATGCTTGTGATAATGAACAAGTAGCGGAATTAATTTTTGAACAGCATTGTTTTCTGTTCCCTGCAGGCTGGGTGGACCATTCACACTGGAAATTTCCAGCTGGGTAGAAGTGATATCGCCTCTGGCACAAAAATACAGTTTTGCACATTTCTGACGCTCTGGTATGCTTATTTTGAAATTTGCTGTGTGTTTTCCATACTGACCCATCCTTTCATTCTTTTCACTTTGTTCACATGACCTATTCTACTAAAGTGTTAGCTGAGTATATACATATTGTGTTTAGCTATTGATAGATAAATTCATGATGATTTATAAAGGTTTGTAAATAAATAAATATTTTTCCCTCATCTTTGGATACAAAAGTAGACCCCTTTCTGTGTTCTGTTACAAAGCGTTTTCTGCACGATCTGTCTCTGGGACTGAAAGTAGGAGAAGTTCTTTTTTGCCTACCTTTTTTAAAATACTATTTTATTTATCTCCAAAAAGCAAAGAGGTTTACAGTGATATTGGGACTGGACTATATTCAGACCAGATTGATATCGAAAGGAAATCACAAGCTTCCCCCAATTTACGCAACAGATTCTAGGGGTGGTCAACTCTGGGAGTAAGTGGGCAACTGCAAGAGGGGATCTCTTAAAATTGAGAGCATATCCCTCTACAGACTGTTGTCAACAAAATATTTAGCCATTGTTCTATTTTTCCTCATTTCCTGTTCCTGTGTTAACATAAACATCATGGATTTCCCAACATTTTTCTACCAGGGCGGAAAGTAAACATTTGATAGACTGTCTATCATACATACAGGGTGTACAGATACATATTTTAAGACAATTGTACTAAAGCTACAGTAGTCTCTTAAATGGGAAGTTTTCCAATAACAACACAAACTCTGCTGACAACTGTCCTAAAGGGCATTTCCCTACTATGTAGTGATCCCCTTCCTTTTCTTTACCATCCTCCTTAGTCTTCAGAATACAAAATGAGGGAAATTATTACTAATGGGATGCATTTATTCCCTACTACATCTAATATGAAAAAGTTCTGGCTTTAGATATACTTTAAATGTTTGGGAAACATTGATAAGACTTACTAGCATGTTTTAGGGGTTCAGTAAAGTGGTCAGGTAGGGAAGGTATAGGTTTTACCATATGCCTTAGTGTAGGAGACTTTATTATTTAGTGATAGTTGCACTAGCTGTAGGATAATCAGTGGTTTCCGGTGCTGAGAAAGCAACTATCTATCTATTAGAACCAACATACAAAACATTAAACCTGCCCATAGTCATTGGCCAACAGAAGATCTTTACAGCTTTGTTCATCCTATGCCATACACAATGTCTCACAATCACAAAACTATCAATGTGACAGCTTCAAAGCCCGTCCTTCTGTTTCACCCCTTAATTGCATATCCTAATAAGATCTACAAGTGAATTGTGTAAGAACAAATGGGCTGTGCCTACATGATTGTCTCCACGACCTTAAGGCAGTCTTAAAGCATTAGAAGCTTGGTTATATAATTCCCCGCCTATTGCATAAAGCACATAATTGTAATTAATAAAAGGGAAACTCTGTTTCATCATATCAAGCTTATAAAATAAAATATAGGATGATAAATTACATGCAATTTTTACATTGTAACATGATACTTTGCCAACCTTGGCTGTGACTTTTGTGGTCTTTCTACTTCTATTCAAGCCTGGGGGAAATTTTCTGAAAATGATGGATTTAAAACAACATCACCGAGGCATATATCATTGAATGGCAGGCAGTGCTGTGTTATAAAAAACGGCACACAGAGCATGTACCTGTAATGTACATGTAATGATTTACCTTGTGCGATTGCACAAAATCTTCCAGTTGTGTTGTTGCTTATACAACTTGTGTATCTTTAATCATAGAAGGGCATTTCCTCCATCTCCTTGGCAGCAATGATTCTTTCCAGTGATTTTAGAATTAAACTACAATAAAAATAATCAGGATAGCTGTATTCTTGCTGTAATATGTAAAGTTTCTCTCCTTTTTTGCAGGCACATTAAACTTGCCTCTGCTTATTCTTGGGATGATCAAGGAGAATTGCCAGTTCATGTTTTCATCAGTGTTTTTATGTAGGCCTTTCTGATATGCAGAGAAACCCTTTAGGAATATCATGTTTTATGTATGATACATGTTTCTTCAGACTGGACAAAACTAGTATCCAAAACTGATTTTCTCAACAGATTTAATAGAATAAAATGAAGTATGGGATTAGTTTTGCACACATCTATTAGTATACATTTATTTTTCTATAGGAAACATGCAATGCACTCAAGTGCCACATATCTTAGCAATGGAAAAGCAGGTTTTCCAATAAAATTTACATATTTTCGTGTTGGTTAGAGAAGGAAGGCCCTTTTTATATTAGTGATCAATATGAGAAAAGTCTCCTTACAGTGGTCAGTGGGCTTTTCTACATTGGTGGTCAGTGGAGAGAGTGGATTGTTTACACTGGTGGTCAGTAGGGGAAGGACCTCCATGCTTTGATGGTCAATGGAAAAATGCTACCTAACATTGGCAGTTAGTGAGAGAAGGGCCAACTTACATTGTGAGTCAGTGCAAGAAGGACCTCTCTACATAGTGGTCAGTGGAGAGAATGAAATGTTTACAATGGTGGTTATTAGGAGAAGGATATGCTTACATTGATAGTCAATTGGAAAAGGGCCCCCTAACATTGGCGGTTTGTAAGAGAATGGGCTACTTTCATCGAGAATCAGTGCAAAAAGGCCCATTTTACATTGTTGGTCAGCGGGAGAATGACCTCCATACATTGAGGGTTAGTGAGGTAAGGGCACCTTATTTTCTAGGTAAGACAAGGCCTACTTACTTCAGTGAGCAATGGCCTTCCTCCATTGGTGGTCAGAGGTAGAAGGGCCTTTATATGTTTAAGGATAGTGGTAGAAGAGCCTTCTTACACTAACAATCAGTAGAAAGAAGTAGTCAGCTAAAAATATAATTGTTGTCAGTAAAAATAGGAGGAAATGCTATATAGGTCCTACACCACTGACTCTGCTGAATATTCAAGAGTTTAATAAAGGGACCCTGTTACCTTGCCAATTTAGAGTAATTTAAAGTAAAGTGACAGGGTCCTAAAGCCTACCCCCTGATCCAGTTAAAATCACTTTTATAGCACTCCTCTTCTGCAGCCAATGTGACAGGTTTTGCTTGCTGTTGGAGCCTGCAGATGATAATGATAATACCTTTAGAGTTCTGGCCTAGTGAATAGGCAGTAGGTCTGAGCACAGCACAATGGAAGGAGATCACATGTATTTGATATTGTTATTGATATTTTTTTACTTGCAGTCACTACAAATGAGAAAGGAACAGCATTGTGAAAGTATATACTGACATACCTCCTTTCAGATCCAAGTCCTTCTTTTGTCATCAGTTTCCACTTTTTGGGGTAGATAAATATATATATTTAAAAAATGTATTAACTATCTATTTAAGAGTGGCATTTTGCATTAAAACTTTCATTTAGTCTCTAAATGTTTCTGTTTGTACTTTTGAAAAGCTGATAGAAAGCAAATGTATCCGTGACAAGACAGTTGTTGGCTTAACCAACCATTTTTTTATGGTTTGTAAAATGGGGGTATGGTGTAGGGTGATTCATTTGCCTAAATTCTTTGATCTAAAAAATGTTGCTATTTCCAAAAGCCAGTATGTTATGGCACTGGGTGCAGTAAAAGGAAGGAGTGGCTTTTAAGACACACTGACACCTTTGATAAATGTAAGCGATGTAGGCAAGTATGATATTTGTAGGCGATGCCACAGTGTTAGCCAAGGCCTGGAAGATTGTACAGTAGTATATTTTGCCTGGATGTTTCCCTATAATTACGGCACATACAGGGACAGTGCAAAGAGCAAGCCACAAAAAGTTAGTGAAAGTGTAATGCTGCTGTTTACTTTGGTGTACTGTTCTTTGCAGCTTTACTCTTTGAACTACATAAATACTTATTATTGACCATATAAGTGTGAAAAACAATTGTTCTTATACTGATAATTGCGTGAAAG
>NC_092867.1:41283411-41283993 GCF_032062135.1 Pyxicephalus adspersus | reverse complement strand
ACCGCAATGGAAGTGAAGGGGAGAGAGCGCAGCTCCATAGACCAGAACAGCGCTGTATGCACAGTGCTCATTCATTCATCTTTCAGTAGTTTGTCAACTGGAAACGGTCGTGAAAGAAAATTTCTAACGACAAATATAAATGATGAAAATGACATGTTGACCTGTGTTATTGAATGCCTGTATGTAGCCTTACTGTGGGTTTGAGGCAAATCTAGGTTTGGGGGTGCAAAATTTTAGTTGATTTGGCATCAGAATGTTTTTTTATAACCCATAATGTGCCACTCGGCCCTCGAACTATGGCCGCCAGGCTTAGAAAGGTCAATATTGGAACTTTATTTTGTGGCAGGCTTGGGTACAACAGTCATCTACACATTCTGTCCCAATGCAACCCTCTTTTCCTTAACCATACCGGGTTACGTGGGAACGTTAGTTGAATAAACCTCCTTTCCCCCCATAAAGTAACTCCATGGTGAGTGACAAAGGTCTCTTTACCACATCTTGAGCCCCGGGATGGAGGAGGTAATATTATAAGTTTTTTTTTTTTTAATTCTTTCTTCATATAAACTGTTTAGGGTTGGAATA
>NC_092867.1:41272248-41282786 GCF_032062135.1 Pyxicephalus adspersus | reverse complement strand
GTTTCACATTGGGGTTACTTTTGTTTAAAGTGCTCTTTAAAAATTTGTAACTGTAAAACAATGCATGTTATTAGAAACTATTTGCTCACATGGTACTAGCACTCCTTCCACAAAGCAAAGGCCTTGGTGCGCCACACAAACAAGGAATAAATGAAGAGTTATAAAGACTACTCAGGAAACTTGCATAGTTGACATAAATAATATAAATGTTTTTTTAAGCCAATAAAACAAGCAAACTGTATGCTTCTGTGTACATATGCATTGTTTCCCACCACCCCCATATAAAATTTATTTATAGTAGTATAATTTTAGGAACGTGGTATGTACCAAGCAGTTATATGCTTTTGCTGTAGATCAGCAAAGCTAGCAGCGGTAAGACCTAAACATTTTCTTTGCCTTCCTGGCTAACAATTTCAGACTGATGTTTGACATTTTACTAAGGGTCCATACCCACAGATATAATAATTAAAAAGTGCATCACAGCTGTACCCTCAGACCTTCTCTACCATCTCTAAGATCTTGCACTTAAAGCCATAGCAGAAGTAGTATTTTATGTCCATTGCAATAAATCAAGTAGATAAAATGTTATAGATTTCTTCAACTTGTTTGAATAAAAAGATGTCATCTGACATTTCAAATGCCCTAGGGAGTATATATTCAATACATCTTTTGGCCTTCGAGAGGAGGCTCCTATTGGCTGTATATAAGAAATATTATTTTTTTATATTTCATATATGATGTATAATTTACTAAAAACATATTTCATTAATATTCATATTTAATTTAATAAAATGATGATAAAACACAATCTATTCTCTAAACATGCCATTAGCATACAAGTGCATCTGAATGCTTTAGTGCCATTTAGAATCATTACCTAATATCTTTTGTTTATTTCAGTAAAATTTAGCAGCAATACCTCGACACCTGATTTGTGAGACCTATCTACTTGCTGCAGCCGTTACAAGGAGTTTTTATCAGTCTGTCAGATTTGTATTTCCTTTTTTAATACTGAGAAAACATCAGACAGAATGAGACTGTACGGGAAAGAGAACAGAAATGGTGGAAGGGAGATCATATCTTACCAAGTCATAGAAGGGTGAGTGACTCTCCCCACTTTAATCTACACATAAGTGAAATATCATTGATGGATGTACTGATTTTTATTGCCCGCACCCTATTTCGGATGTCACTTGAACAAAAAAAAACACTGTCATATAAAGGGCAGGGCAGTATTTATTGTTGATGGTGCCTTAGGCATGGGCCAGTTCTATGAATACCTTTATTATATACCATTAAATCATTAGCTCCACCTTTTTTGCTATATCACCTGATTAGTTCAGCTAAAAAATATCTATTGCACAATTAGATTTTAAACACTTTTATTAATGAATAAAATCAGCATGGATCGACAAATGATAAACGTTTATGTGCTAATTATAACATTCAATTTTCATTACCTCTTTTCCAATATGTAATTTATACTGTGTGTTTAATATTTGCTTATTATACATATGTGTTGTTTTTTGATGATTTATGCTGTTTAGATGTTTAACTGATACCATGATTTCTTTTGGTTCGTAACATATTTAACAGGCAGTAAATGAGTAATACATATACATGTAGTCCCCGAGCTAAGGACATCCTACATACAGAAGCCTCCTAAATACGAACAGGGCTTCCCTGCTTGCTTGTGTAGGATGGAGGCTTGATAGGGGGGCAGTTTGCATGACTTGCAGAAGAAATCTTTTGCTAAACACTGCTGTTGTTGTCGGTGATCTTAAGAGTGGAGCTGATCTGTAACATACTCTGCAGCTGTTTCTTTTTGCATAAAATAGTTTTTTTTGTTTGTGATTAACTAACAGTGGGAATTTTATACAGTAACTGATACTATGCTGCATATTAATATGTTGAGACAAATATCTGCCTTAATTACATTTATTAAAATATTGTACCTGTTCTGACTTACATACAAATTTAACTTAAGAACAAACCTACAGTCCCTATTTCCTATGTAACCTGGGACCTGTATAAAAAATTACAAAAAGACAATATTTACAAAAAAGAGAACCTATGGGGCTAAATAAGATTTAGCTTATATTTTAATATTTCCCTTGAAAATACAGAAAATATCCGTGAGCCAGACTCTCCCTCAATAACATAAAATTGGGAGAAAGAGGGCACCCTTATAAACTGTAAGTGTCTATAGATGATACTGAACCAACAGTCTTTCTGGCAGGAAGGCAGTAGGCTGAAAACAATGCAGTCAAAGGGTTGAAAAGACACACAATCAGTACAGGAAGATGACACACATTCTGGCAGTGCATGTTCAATATTTTGCACTCTCCAGACTTTGCCCTGCTAGTTTTTTATTGTTGGATCCGGCTTAATTGAATTGTGTTATCGTGAGTTCCCGCGATATCACCCAGTTCCCTCACAGTAACCCCAATTACTATGTCTAACGAGCAGAAGCATTGCACAGCTACCAGTCTCTGGAAGGTTGACCTCGAACGTCGTGTCTTCAACCCTGAATGGACTGACGAATTATTCTTCATCCAACGTGGCAACAAAGCCCTCTGTTTAGTGTGCAACAACACCAACAGCACTTTCAAGCGGTTGAATCTCAAGGGGCATTTCGATGCCAAGCATGCGCACATGTACAGATACTTTTATTGACTTTTACCGTCAGCTGCCACATGCTCAGTTTCCAATGTTTTCAGCCCGTGCCAAGCGTGTGATCGCAATGTTTGGCACCACTTATTCGTGCGAGCAGCTGTTCCCCAAGATGAAGTTCTGGAAGAACTTTGCGCTCTCAGCTCACTGACAACCACCATAATGACATTCTGTTGCTGAATTCCTCATCATTATAACCTGATATTGTATCTGTCTCTAAGAACATGCAACATCATGTTTCCTATTGATCGTACTGTATATTTAAATAAAAAACCTTTCCTTGGACACCTTGTTTCTTCTGGCCTAGTGTGCCTTCTTGACCCCCTGAAATGGCCCAGTAGTTTAGAAAATTTTGCCGACCCCTTGGTTAGTGGTTTGCTCAGTGGTTAGCACTCTGGCTTTTGTAGTGCTAGGTCACAGGTTTGAATCTTGGCCAGGATTATCTATAAGGAATTTGTGTCTGCATGGATTTCCTCTGGGTACTCTGATTTCCTCCCACGTCCCAAAAAATTGTCCTTAGACTACGTTAATGACATATTACTATGTTAGGTACATTAGCTTGTGAGCCCCTTTTAGGGAGTTAGTGACATGACTATGGACTTTGTAAAGCGCTTCTTAATATGTTGGCGCTATATAAATCCTGGCTAATAATAATAGCTGTTTTAGTGAGATCAGAATGATTAGGATAAAGCCTATAGTTTAAAATCCATATTTCACTTGTTATGCAGAATTTGCTGCTTAATGTCCACTGGACTTTTTATACCTAAGCTGACCTATGCTGCAGGCTACGTTCTCTCTCCTGTAAGAGCTAGTTATTGCTGATGGTACAAACAAATGGTACACACTACCTGTTTGTTTTGGAAAAAGGAGTAACATTAGGGGGTAACCTTGTTAGTCAGGAACATACATTTAGGCTACATACACACATCAGATGATTCTCATCTGATCATGGCTTCAGGGCTGATATCAGACGGGATTCTGGCGTGTGTACAGAGCTCATCATCCGAACAACTGACCTGGCAGATCCACAGACGACGGACAAGGAACGATCCTAATGAAAGTTAAGGGGAGGGAGAACAGCGGAGTGCCACTATATTGTTCACCCCCCTCCCCTCTCCATACAACAAAACGGCGCTGTCACACTTACCTCTTCCTCACTGAGGCGCAGAGGCCTCTCTCCTGCGCATGGGGGCAGTTCTGACTATGGGCGTGCCTCTGGTTCCAAGCTTTATCAATGCCTTCCAACCCACTGGCCAATCAGAAAAAAGCCTCTTAACCATCCCTGGCTATTTAGCTAGCTCACACACTGTACCTGCAGTCTTTTGTCTTTGGAAAAGATTAAGTAAGATCCTTTCCAAGGACAATTATTGAAGTGTGTACAAAGCCCTTCTGCCTTAAGGGACCTTAGGGTCCTAATATTCCATATTAGACTGTTCTTGAGTGTCCCTGTCTTGAGCAAAGTTTACCACTACCTCTATCAATCAAACCTTCTGCTCTTACAGTTTATTATTTAGTAATGCATACAAACCAGTAGCAATCTTTACAATGTTTAATATTTTAGTAAAATAGTGAGGGGGTCTAAGACTATTTCTAAGTGCTATTTTGTAATTATCCTATTTTATTAGTATATGTTACAGGCAGTTCCCTTGGCCCTCCAATTGACTCCCTACATTATTACCATTACATCAGTTCATCGGTAACATCTGTTTTCTTCATTATTAAATCACTATTGTCAGCTCTATTTACCAACACATCAAAACCGTAATAAATCAGCTCTCCTTAATGTTACATTGGTCCTATCTTCTCTCTTCCTTCATACATCAGTAACTTCTGATACCATAATTTTACCTTTTTATCAGTATAATTTTATCTGATCATCAATATATCAGTACCATTAAATATTTTGGACATATTGTTATCAGCTGTTCTCACCAATGCATATGAACAATCTGCTCTCATCATATAATGCCACAGTGGCTTTAATAAACTGCCTAATAAACAAGCATAGTCTGGGTGAAGGTGGAGTCAACCTCCTGAAAGGCAACACAACTGTGCACTTCATGCAGTGCATATGTGTTGTGAAACTTACAGTAACAAAGTCTCCTAACAAGGTAAAACAAGCTGTACTATCATGGTACACAGTCCAATTTGCTGCAAAGAACACACATATACAGGATAAAAGCAACACTTTGGAACAGTCCAGGTAACTCAAGCTAAAGGCACTGTACAAAGTCCTTAAAAAGGAAATTCACTTTATTTTATAGCAGTCGGGTTTAAGCCTTCTTCCACCTGAACAGATGGTTCCTCAAAATGTATTTCTAGGTAACGTGTAATATAGATTTATGAGGATTATTTCCAGGGACATAGAACAAAGATTCCAGCTGCCGACACAAAAGACAATGTACTGTGCTCTCTGTGTCTGACATTTTATGAAGTGCTGACCAGCCACATACTCAATTAATACCCTTCCAGATAGAGACATTCTGAATGATTGCCAATCAGTCTGTTTGGCCGGCATTATAAACACTGATCTGTTTAGATGTTTAGTGACAGTAATAAAGGATTTGAAGCTGTGTGATAAAACATTCAGTTGTATTTAGACTGGGCAGGGGTACACATAAGCACTTTATTTTGTTGCTAGTATTAATATGGCTCATTGGCCTGTAAATATTATGGAGTATGACCTATTGTCCAAGCTTTGCAGTTTAAAAAGTTTTATATACTCTAGACCAGTCTTTCTCAAACTTTTTAGCCCCGAGGAACCCCTAAAATTATTTTCAGGTTTCAGAGAATGCCTAATGCCTTAGTGATCAATTGGAAGAATGTTTACCTTTGTGGGGTTCTGAATGCCACCCCAAAAAAGTTAAAATTATCTGATGTCACTCTGATGGCTCTGCAATAGTGTTGTCGCAAAAATTATTCAAACAACATAAAATGGTAAATCGATCATCCTCTGGAGGAACCCTGATTAAGTTATGACAATATACTGAACATTTTTTCATCTGATCCAATGAAACTGGATGAACCCAATAATCAGTTAAAAAAGAATATAAGCAACAGACAGATTTTTAACAATGGTAGAAGTCTGGTCTAAACAGATGGCAGTTAATATATTATCAGTGATGATGATTGCACGAAGTGGTGGTTAGTGAAACTAGTTAAAATTGAAAAGAGTATTTCCAATAAAATAATTTGATTTTAATCAGGTAGTGTTCACTTGTATTTTTAAATATTATTACATGTTTAGAATAACCTTCCCCCTGTTTGTTTACTGTTATCCTGAGATTAATTTTGGTCAGTTCCTCTCATTTTTTTGTCCCACTGACAATTTTACCAGAGAAAATGTCTTGATTCATGCTCGAGATATAATGCTTTTAGATTAGAATGAAGGGTATTTTAAAAATCTTTCCATCAGTCATCACTGTGTTGTGACAATGCACAGTAATGTATTGTTATACTATGGAACCTTTCATTCTATAAATCCTCAGAGCTGCCCATCTAATGATTGGTAATCTGATGACTGCTGTGTTAATGATCAGGAAGAGCAGGAGAGGTGGATGAGCCACAGACTGAATACAGCAGAAGCAGCAGGGTCGTTTTTATTTCGGATCCTTATGTGCAGCTTCTTTGTTAGATTTTAAGCTCTTCGGGCAGGGTCCTCCTATCCTCCTCTGTCACTGTCTGTCTGTTATTTGCAACCCCTATTTATTCTACAGCACTGCGTAATATGTTGGCATTATATAAATACAGTTTAATAAAAATAATCATGCAGCTCAAATACTACTACAAATCTCATAAGACTGGCAAATGTCCTAACATTATCTCACACTGCATATGTACAACTATTAGCCTGCCTAGTCATTAGTCTTCAAGTAAACGGCTATTTCCTAGGTGAAATTTAATTTAAAGAGTCGGCATATTTCTAGATGTTCCCTGTAAAATAGCAAATCTTCCTTTTTTGAGTTCAGATTCTCTTTAGGGAAACATCTGAAGTAATAAAATTGACTGAAACCGAGGATAAAACACTGTTTTAGGATGCACAAATCACCCATGCAGTAGGACGTGTATCATTATTATCCAGTATTTATATAGCGCCGACATATTACACAGCACTTTACAAAGTCCATAGTCATGTCACTAGCTGTCCCTCAAAGGGGTCTAACAATCTAAAGTCCCCAATATAGTGTTATGCCATTAACACCGTCCAAGGCCAGTTTGTTTTTTGTGGGGGGGGGAAGCCGGTAACCTATCTGCAAGTTTGTGGTAGGAATCTGGAGTACCCAGAGAAGACCCACACAAACAGAGGGAGAACTTGCAAACTCCATGCAGATAGTGTCCTGGCTGATTCAAACCTGGGACCAAGCACTGCAAAGGCCAGAGTGCTAACCTCTGAGCCACTGTGCTGCCCATCATCTTTTGCATGGCAAAGAGCAGGTAGCTACCTTATATTTAAAATATATCTAAAACCAAAATGTAATTTATTGCCGCATAAAATTTCATTTTTTTCTGTAAAGGAACATGTTGATCTTGCCAGAAGTGTCCTTGTCACTTTTTCTGAGCTGGAATATAAGCAACTGCACTTTTACCATCCAATTACCCCCTCCACATGCAATAGAGATGAACAAAGGCAGACATACTTGAAGTCCACCTTGAGTGACTACTATGACTCCCTCCATACAATGGAGGAGTGAGTATAGCCACCCAGTAACAGAACAGCAATAACCAGGATAAAAAAAAAGATAAAAAAGAAAAAGAATTATAACTAATGCAGCCACCAAATCTGTGAATTTTGGATTTGGTTTAGATATGTTTTACCAATTTCTAGGTATTATCACATACTATATGTTTTCGTGAAAATAGATCTGCCAATAATGTGTCCAATCATAACTAAGCACCAGTTTTAATAATATTGGATAAATCCAATTGGATACAAGATACAATGACTGGGCTCCATCTTGTGGATCTTGTGGTGAATTGCATAATTTCATACTCTTAGTTACATGCTTTTAAAGCGAGGAATGTGTTTGGAAAATATATACAGGTAGTCCCTGGGTTACTTACGAGATAGGGACTAGGTTTGTTGTTAAGTTGAATTTGTATGTAAGTTGGAACAGATGCATTATTTAACCACCTGGGCAGTTAGCCCGTGCCTGGTTCGGGGTAAGAAAATTTGCTACTATCGGTTACCCCGAACCAGGCGCGGGGTAGCTAAAAATATAAACACGCGTTACAGAGCAATCCGATTGTCATACAACATTGTATGACAATCGGATTGCAACTGAAAAAAAATACTTACCTTGTCCCAGCAGCTCCTCCAGAGACGTCTGTCCTCTTCTGTCTTCATCCGGCGTGTGCAGTGACGATCTCCGGGGTTTCCCGGTGACGATGCTGCAAGCATCGGTGCGGCGGGAGACTGGGCGAGAAATTCAAATAACTTTGTATTGAACTCAATACAAAAAAGCTGTATTGAGTACAATACAAAGAAATCTTTATATAATATATATATATTTTAGCTTATACAGAGGGCCAGTTCTGCAATAACAAGATTGCATGCATGCAATTTTTACTTTTATTGTGGGTTTATTTCAACCCTAAGTATGTACAGCTCCACCCTAATAACAGAGTTCTTAAGCCATTTGAGGCAAGAACTGGACTCCATCTTGTGGAACCATAAGGGAATTGCAAAGGCATACTTTTATAGGATTTGCCCTGCATTGAAAGAAATCACTTTAACTTTTATTTATTTATTGATTTATTTTACTTTTTATTGTTTTGAGTTGTGTGGCAAATATTAACTGCAGTTTACCTGGGGCTTTAATCCATAGACCACCTAAACAGCAAATGAGAGGGCTTCATGAGGTCCAGAAGACCTCTTCTTTGTCACTTCTGATTGACCTGTTCGAAAAACTCATTTTAGGCATTTTACATACATGGTTGTGTCAAACGGCTTACCGTCTATACAAATGCAAAACTGGCTTAACATAGGTCCAATGCAGGTCAGAAGGTGGTCAGCTCCAGGTCAAATGCATGTTAGTCAATGAATGATCTCAGAACTGTCTCAAGCTGATGTCAAACTGATGCCCATTGACACAAACTCTAATACCGATTTTACTGACAAGCTTTGAATGGGGCTCTCCTAATATATAATACTTATTTCATGATTTATACATTTGTGTTTGTGCATCCTGTTGTATTGATTGATTTGAATGTACATACATAGGATGCGGCAGTAAGTCTATCACCAAAATCTTTTACCAAACAAATAGCACTGAGACACACGGACATTAACAATATCAAATGTTTCCATCAAATATATAATAATAGTCTGGATTATTAATAGATTCATATACTAAATTCATACTGAATGCAACTTAACCTAAAATGGAGAGGTGGCTAGAATTCTAGTCTGTATAAGTGTTAAGGATTTGAATTAAAGGTACCAAAACACCATCTTTGGTCTCAGTTTGCTATACAGCATAGGGCCTGATTTATTGACGCTCTCCAAGGATGGAGAGGATACACTTTCATCAGTGATCCTGGGTGACCCAGCAAACCTGGAATGGATTTGGTCCAGGATTGAAAGCAACAAATAGCAAACGACTTTTAAGAAATCCATTTCAGGTTTGCTGGATCACCCAGTTTCACTAATGAAAGTGTATCCCCTCCAGCCTTTGGGAGCTTTAATAAATTAGGCCCATTATGTCTTGTATGACAGATCCATTCTTAAATTAATTTGTCATTTCTGTAAATGAGTTTTCCTAAAATGAAATTATGTAGAAGGTAAGGTGTCTGCTTCTGCATTTCAACCTACTTTTTTTCTGTACTCTTAAAATCTCTAACTTCATCCAATTTGGTATTCTACTCTGAGGATTATATTCTAAAGGGCTATCTTTTATTGATTGCTTTATAAATTTAAACTGTGCTAATAAATGCCTGAAAAATGTTACAATTTATGGAACAGCTAAAAGCTGGAGATTTTCAGGCACGGTGATCCAAACCACAAATTTCAACAACTATGAACAGTTTCTATTGGAAGTGTTTTGGTTGTCTTGTTCCATTCTGTTCTAATAATTTAAAGCTAGTTTAAAGTAATTACATTTGCCTAAAATGTGTTTGTTGCCAAAATTAGATCATACCTCCAGCTCTGTCTAGCTGACTGCTCCAAGGCTGCTCAACCCTCCACTGTAGTTTCCAATATACAAAATGGTGTTTTAAAGCTAATAAAGAAAATTGATGCTATACAGTAATTGAATTTTCTGTTATTTAATTGAAATGAAAGTCTAGGTAATGTAATTAGTGGATTTTTGCTCTTCAGGTTATTCCCACAACTCTAAACACACAATCAGCTAAATTAATTTTAACCTTGATACCTAAAGCCCTACATAAAACTAATGTAAATGCATTGGCTTGTCGACAGTATTATTAGTCATGAGGATGACGGATTACAAAGGAAATGTCAGTTTTACTAAAGATCATTTGGCGCACCCTGTGAATTATATCTCTGTATATTTCAAAAGCCACCTTTATTTTTTTTTAAACTCAAATTTTTAACAAATACTTGTTTTATTGATAGAAAGGATTTGTAAAGAGCATTTTAGGGATTTTGAAATTTTTTATGTGGGGGCTCAGAGCAGTATATCCTCATGATAAAATGTAGAACCATGGAACTTAATTTTTTAACAAATTTAAACTGGGCAAGGCTAATATTAAAAAAAAAAAAATAATTTATTTAGTATCAAGTAAGTAAGTAAAACATCAATAAATGTAATGTGAAAACATATGTACATATTTGGCCTCGCTAGCTGTTCCCTTTAGAAGAAATGAATTCTCGTAGGCATGTTGGATAACTTGCCACCAGCAACTGG
>NC_092867.1:41261487-41271226 GCF_032062135.1 Pyxicephalus adspersus | reverse complement strand
CAAATGTGTTCCCCCTAGACACTATGAAGAATGCATGTTGTTAGCGCCCAAGTTCATAATTTTACATTTATCTTTATTAAATGTCATTTGCCACTTGGCCGCCCAATCAAACAATACATCCAGGTCTGCTTGTAGATTATAGACATCCTGTATAGACTTAATTCCATTACATAGTTTGGTGTCATCTGCAAACACAGAAATGGTACTTTTAATCCTAAACTCTATATCATTTATGGAGATGTTAAACAGTAAAGGTCCCAACACTGAACCCTGGGGTACACCACTAATAACCTTAGACCATTCAGAGTATGAATCAAGTATTACAACTCTCTGGATGTGATCTTTAAGCCAGTTCTCTATTCATTTACAGACTGACTTTTCTAAAGTCAACAATGTAACTAGGTAACATTTCTTTCACTATGATTCAAAGACTGCATGAGTTCATGACTGCATGAGCACTGAGTTCTTTCCCTAAAAATGTTATCTGTTTGCACCAGTTTGGATTCATCAGTGCACAGCACAGTGTACCAGAGTGCCTTGTCCTTGCCTAAGCAATCTATAAAACATAAAATTGTAGTCCTGGTAATATTCTGTTTTTTTTCCTGGTAAACCTACCATGCAGTTTTAATTGATAAAATCAATTTCTAATTGAAGGTCCACTGACTTTGACAACAGCAATGACAAGAGTTAAAGCTAGGTACACATGTGCAATAATTGTCGTTAGAAAATGAACTACTAACGACAGATCAACGATTATGCGCAAATATTTTGAACGATCGTATTGTGCACAATTCTGTACATGCTGTAACGATAGGAACGTTCAAATATTCCACCAATAATGTACACACGCTAGATACGATCTTTGAAAGCAGGAAGTGACATGTAAAGGAGAAAGTGTACTGCACAATAGATTGCGAACAATCGTTGCCCAATCAGATCGGCTGGGACGGTCGTTCGTTTCCAGTGACTATCCTCATTCATCGGCATCGTTGTGCACTTTTTATGTTAACAATTATCGGACGAACGGTCGTTAATCTTCTTTTCTAACAATAATTTCATGCACGTGTGTATGCAGCTTTACCTACAGATCCCAAAATATAAATCTGGGGTGCTTGGAGAATTATTTTAGCATTTGACAGTGAGCTGATAACCTACATTTGGTAAAGCAGCCAGTCTTAGAAAAAATAGCAGTCACTTGAATCTACTTCACTTGTAGATTATTTTTCTTACAGAAAAATGTTCAAATAATTTGACATTCTTTGTAAATTCCTTGTAGACTTATAAACACCTCTCCTTTTTGAGGACTTTAGAGAGCCCTTTTGATCTTGATCTGATGAAACTACACACTTTAAGTAAACCAGACCTTCAATTTATGAGGTTTAAATAATACAGGTTTCACTGTCATACTCTCTAAGAAGGTTCTTATTATTGGCACCTAATCTTTTACACTTTATGTCTCCCCCTGACATATTCCTAACTGTTAACAACACTGGTATTCGGCCCTTCCCTCAGGCATGTTGTCTTGGCGTTACCGTTGATTCTGTCCTCTCTTTTACCCCCCATATTCAGAACATTTCCAAGTCCTGTAACTTTCACCTACGTAACCATCTCCTTCAAATCCCAATTCTTGTCCCACTTACCTTTCTGACCTGGTAAAAAAAAATACTCCCCCAGCCACTCTCTTTGCTACTCCAATGTTTTACCTTACTCATAACCTCATCACACGCACAGCTCCAAGACTTTTCTGGAGCTGCCCCAACTCACGGGAATGGTCTTCCTCGTCCTCTTCAGTTCGCTCCTACTTTCTGCTCATTTAAAAGAGCACTCAAATCCTATTTTTTCAAACTTGCCTACCTATCTTCTTTTGTCTTTTGAAACTGTCACTACTTCCCATCATTCCATATCCCCCTTCTATTGTGTGTTAATTCCCCCACCTGCTAGATTGTAAACTCTTCAGGGCAGTGTCCTCAAACGCCTGTGTCACTGTCTGTATCTGTCATTTGCAACCCCTATTTAATGTACAGTGCTGCGTAATATGTTGGTGCTATATAAATACTGTTTAATAATAATAATAATAATACACTTAATTCTATTTTGAAGGTTTAAAGTTGGAGATAAATATAATTTTCATGTAAAAAAATATCTGTAGTTTTGTTTATTTAGATAATGAAAATGAATACACTAAGCCAATGGTATGTGTTATTTATTTGAGTATATTTTCCCTTTATCCATAGCCACTTTTAGCATAATGATGTAATGTTTGCATGTTTAAATTGATAAAAATGACTGTAACCAGACCTTTGGCACAACGTGTACGAGTTTTTATTCTTTTTTTTTTAAATTTAAATAGATGCTGTTGAGAGCAGATTAAGGTTGGACATGCATTTTACCATGTGTGCATTTTACTATTGTTTTATCAAAAGTAGTAACAAACTGATCCTGCTTCTTATTTACCAGAATATATATTTTATAGCACAGCAAGGACCCATTGAATCTGAACAGCCCAGGAATCACCTACTGTATATTACCAGTTTTAGGTTTGACCAAATTTCTGTTCTGTAACCAGTAGCAATTACCTACCTTAGTACATGGTAATAATGTTATGGTTAGAAAATGATTTCCAATAACTTTTCTGTATTTGCCAAGCTTTATTGAATATGTAAACTTATGCATAACATTGAGACACAGAAAACATATTATCTGCAATCATTTTGTTCCTTTTGTATCTTTCATGTTGTTTGCATACTTATTGTTTGTTCTTGCAGGGCTCAGGAGGGCATGGATTGCAGGGCTCTGTACAAAGAGAGAATAATAGTATCAGTATATCTCATATATTTGTCTTCTTAAAGCTAAAATTTAACCTGCTCATATTTTGCCTGTCCTGGTCTCTTAATCAACATACTAATTAAAATAATAAATACAACTTTTCCATTTTTATTGCATATCTTATTTTAGACTCAATAACATCCTCCATGTATCATTGTACTTTTCCCTGCTATATAGTCTGATCATGGTTTGTGGGAAGGGCTGGTAGAGTGCTGTCTATACAGGAAGCTCTGTAAGCTCACATATAATTCTGAGCATCCATAATTGAAAGAACTGAAATTCAGTTAATGAAATGGGTAGACCAGATAGGTAAAGGAAAGGGCTAGGTAATGCTGGATGCTTTGCAGACAGGAAGTGAGGCAGGTTCTATCAGACTTTATGCATATTCTAATGCACACTATGAGATGCACTTAGTGTGCAGTGAAATCAGGGTTAGCATTTTTAGTTCTGAGAAGGATCCTTTACAACTGGACGAGATGAAACGTATGGTTGGAGATAAAAAATAGTCATCTCTCTCTCTCTGCCTACAGGAGGCACATTTTACATTACTATGCTTTATTGCTGGCTGCTGGCCACTCTCAGCCCATTGCAAAACTGCATTATTGTGGAATTGTAGGTGTAAGGCTCGATGGTTTAATCTGTGCCTCCTGGAAGCATCAGAAGTGGATAACTGGGCTGCAGATCACCACCTGCATGGAAGATCTATTGTAACAAAGAACAGTGGTATCATTGGTCATCCTTGTTGTCATACACAAATAATTGTTCATTTTCTTTTAGAACAAACATGTCAGCCTGTACTCTAAAAAAAAATATTTTGGTACCTCTGTATATTTCTCAATACTATTCCTAACATTTCAATATAACCTGCCTGGTTATACTTTCTTTATGCACCAAAGCCCTAATCCATAGACCTCACATGTTGGCAAGAATTCCTGAAACATTGTACATAGTTGTGAATTAAAATATTGGTGTGCATATGTGATAACTCCATAGTTCTGGATGTACCAAATTACCAGGTGATATTTTTAACATCTCTGTCCACTATCCAGAGAAATCAACTTTCGCCTTCACTATGTAGTAGATCAAGTTAAAACAAACTTGCCGGATGGAACATTTTACACTAAACTGATATTATAGTTGTTCCAGGTCAATGAGAAGACAGTATCGGGATGGAGACTGTATATTTTCAAAGGAAGAAAGCAAAGTTATCTACCATCATTTTTACCTTTACAAGTTCATTTTTAAGTGCATTTTAATGTTCAGCCAAAACATTTTCTAATTATTTTGGATAGAGCATGGAAGGGTTATAACTTCTCTCTATCTGGCACCATGTTAGAGAGACTTACCCTTTACCACAATGGAGGTGAGAGAAAGTCTTAAACAGCAACACTTTTGAATAAAAAATATTTTCTTCATTAAAGTAAGGGATGGCAATGTTTTATAGGTGTCCCCATTGCAAATTCTTTTTCACCTATTTGTCTAGGATAACTTTGTCAGCAGGACATAAAGTAAAGTTTTTGATCTCTTATTCTTGGATACTCTTTAAGTGATACCTATACTAAAATGTCCCTCTTCTGGCTGGCTTTTATTCAATTTTTTTCAGTATATTTGACTTTATAGAAAATGTTCAAAAAGAGTGCACCCTCTTTTAGCTTTGCAGTTGTCAAAGGCAAAACCAGATAGTCTTCTGAGGAGACCTTGCCACTGTATTTTAAGGAAAATAAGAAATTCCATCCACAGTAATTCAACCAAATTTTAAAGGTCAGTTTTAGGTGTATGTACACTTTAATGTTAAAGTTAGCCCTAAAGTAAGGCTAGCCATGCAGAAACTGCCACTAAAATGATTTCATAAAAGGTACATGGTCTAGGCTGTCATGCCATTGCAGGCTACTAATTTCCTTGTTGACAAATTGCAGATCTGTGACTGTCCTGGTACTAAAGGCAATGTGACAGCCCTATAAAAGAATTTCTAAATGATATAAAGCCAATAGAGTAAGGGAAGGTTAAAACTTCTGTGGATTCAATCCTTTGGATTTCCCTCAGCTCTCATGGGAACCTATTTGTTTATAGGTTGCAATGAAAATTAGTTAGCACTGATGTGATAAATTAAAAAAATTACAATATATTCCATCTGAATACATGAAGATGTTTTTGTTGATTACTGACTCACCGGACTTAGGACACTTTGGTTTTTGATCCTGACATTGCTGCACTGGTTTGCATGCTGAAAGAAAATGTTTAGATATAAATAACAATGAAATGTGTGCTTTGCACTTAGATTGGTACTATTAATTGTATGTATATAGATATACAGTAAAAGGTCATTAAAAAAGAAAATACTGGAGCTAGAACTGGCTAGTAGCAGTAGGAGGCATTTCGATATCTATGATTATTTTCTTACAGCAGCATATCTGTATGACAAAGTAAATAGGAATGCCACTGAAATGGACTGAAAAATACTGGATGAATGAACTTTTGGCAATAAATCAAAACCAACTCTTGCATAAAACTACTGAGCAGGTTGATGGAAAACATGAATTTTACTTGTGGGGTTTTAAGTTTGTTTTCCTCATGAGAAATACCAATAAATACCTTATAAGTCTTTAGGTTAAATAATTAGTTTACTTATTGATGAAATAACATTTAAATTATCCCCTCAATATCCTACACATTGAAACAGAATGGTCCACAAGGCTAAAATGCTACTTACAGTCCTTGCAGGGTTTTTGCTTTTGGCTGGGGTCCTGGCACTGCTGATCATGCCCACGACGTCCATGTCCGTGTTCATGTTCTTCATGGTGCCCATGCCCATGTCCATGTGCATGTCCTTGACCTTTAACTCCAGACATTGTCTTTGTCTTCTGTCAACAAGCAAGCTAATAAAAGTAAATCAAAGCAATAGTACGTTGTATTGGGAAAGCTTTGGAGCAGCTGCTTTTATACCCATTTTGTTTCCTGTTTCCAAGGGGGAGTTGAAACCCTTGAAAAACCAGTTTGGTTTTCACCTGACATTTATTTTATAGAGTAACCTTTTTAGTAAAAAAATCTTTGTAATGTTTCACAAAAGGAAGGGGTGTTGCCTCCTTAGTGCATCATTCAGCTGCTAATTACACCCAAATCTTACATTTGTTGTACATGACTCACTGTGCATTAGGTCGAGGATTCTAAAGCTAAAACTATTATGGAATTATTCTAGAACACATTTGTACTGTAACTGTAGACAATACCATTTTAAGAAGTTTATCTATACAAAATAAATTGTTTGTTCTAAATATATTTCTAAATAGTATCAGCAAGATCCTAACTATAAAATCATTAGAACACATTTGAATAGGGTTTGAACTTGATTTCAACCTTGGTGCCACCTGGGGTGTTTTATACATGCTTCTGGACTGTTTATCAGATGTATGTTAGATGGGACATGATACATTCCTGATATATTATATTTCTATATGGTGGGTTACCCTTTTATTGTTTTTATACTTTATTGCATTATGTTATTTTTTTTTATAGAATCCCCCCTCTATATTCTTATATCCCCATTTCTTTATATACCCCGTAACTGTGTTTCATATATAAATGCTGCAGATCAGTGCTGCAGATATTACTAGAAAGTGGTCCACTTCTCCTCAAAGGGCCACCCAATGTTTAAAACACCATAAAAAGTGTATAACAAACACCAAATGTCTCTGTGTTTAACTTCCACCGATGTATGACTTTGATCGGTCTATTGCGCTTACTGCAACCATACTGTACAGAATATTCATATACCACTTCCAAAAGATACAATTCAATCGCTTCCAGATCACTGCTGCTATCAGTTTCCAGAATTTCCCAGAGATCAATTCATTAGCATCAAACGTACTGCAGTTTGTGTAATGCCAGGAGCTTACTGCTGTCCAATATTGGCATTGACACTTTCTACCCAGTATGAATGAACAGAACCTGCAAAGAAAATGGTATTGAGGCAAGTATTAGTATAATTGAAAGAAGTAATAGTATAAACAGTCTTTATTAACATACATTAAAAATACCATACATTAAAAATTGAAATAGAAACTAAGAACCACTATAAAAGTCACATGACACACGTCATTAAGGCTTTCCCTTACTAGTTTCGCCCAAATAAAATGATCATCGTCATCATTTCTGTTATGTACCAGTATGATTTCAAAAGCTATCAATACCTTGGTTTTGCTTTATATAGCTAGGAACATAAAAGACGAAAAAAAAATAATGAAGATTTTAACATAGTTATTAATGTACAAAAATGTTATTACAACTACACACACTAACTATAACAAATGAAAATACTGCTTTTGTTTTTGCCTGATCTTTTTAAATTTTAGTATTGAAGAGAGTTCAAGTTCAGAGAGAACCAAAGCATGTATGCCTTTATCACCAAGATAGAGTGTTACCTGTGATCTGCTCTTTATTTTAGACTTTTGTCCTAAATTTTTATCTAGTGGTGTAAAAGGATTTGCCTCAGCTCAACTAAGAAAAAACTTGTTTAAAATCTGTTTAGGCCCTTTAATGTTAATTTTTTTCTATTAGTGTATTAGTGAATGTTTTTACCATGTGCAATAACCCGAGAGATAAACAACCTTTTTTCTAATATGGTAAAGATGCAATGAAAACAGCCGAACCACATTAGGTTTACAATGCTGTGGACCAATATTTGTTGTTTTTTTTTGGGGTATAAACTTTTTTTTAATTGCTGAATCTGGTACCACTGTGAAGGGGGTGCTGACTGAGGCACTACTTGGCATTATGAAAACTCTTAACACTTCCATATTCTAACAGGGTGTTTAGACCCCCGACAGAAAGAGGCTGTAGCTCGTGACGGCTGGCACCTTGCCAGGCACTTGGCTGCCCATAGTACTGTGTTGGTTCTTAGTCAAACCAGTGTATGAACATTTTGCAGGGGATGATAGCCGATGGTAAAAAAACGCTCATGGGTATGGGCTGCTGTGGGTGAGATACTACATGTAGTGTCTCACCACATGAGGCGATTTAGGGGCCTAAGGGAGCTGTAACCGCACAACAAACCCATTGCTAGACTGAACCTAACTGCTCTCAGTGGTTTGAGATTCTGACAGCTGTACCATTAAAGAATTGTTACAGGTTACATCTCTATAACCCTAGCCTCACATCCTACCTTTCAAAAATTTGCAGTTAGGTTTATTGGCTTTCACCCCGAATTGGCCTTAGACTGTGGTAATGGCATATGACTATGGTGGGTCATTAGATTGTGAGCCCCTTTGGGGAATAAAAAGTGACTATCCAATATGACTATAGACTTTGTAAAGAGCTGTGTAATATGACAGCACTATATAAATACTGGTTAACAACAATAATAATAATAAATACATTGTTCTTATTTTTTTAACCAAAACATTTGGCACAATAAACTTTTTAGGAGCATAACAGTGAACTATAAAATAAACGGTGACTTTACATTTATACACTACACAATCAATCAACTATTTCATTCAGCAGCCCAAGAACAGCAACAATGCATCTACATGAGTCAGTACACCTCCCCCCCCTAAACTTTGTGTATGGATAAACATATTTCGGTATCATAAAATCCCTAATATAAGAAACAAAATGTGATAGATGAGTAAATGCTCCAATCATCAGTTACATACAAATTCACTACGGTACAGTGATCATTATTTAAAGCTATTAAAACTCCCTTTATTGCTCAGTTATCCCTTTTTGACATTTATTGACACTTTTATTTCATAATATCACTTGTCACACCAGAGATGTTGCTAAACATTACCAATATTTTGCTTCTTCCTGGATGTCACATAGAGTGTTCATTTAATTTCAGTTATTTAAATATGAGATAATAATAGGTAATAGGAGAATGAGAAGCATGAAAACATGTTGAAGCAAAAAATTTAGCCCATAGCAAATATTTCTTGAATTACACAGGCTTTGTTTTCATCTGAATGTTATGGGGAAGAGAATAGAGGGAAGTGTTCTGTTGTAAGGGTTTAAATACACAGTAGGTGTAGTTGTATGGTGCTAATCATTGATTTATAGTCTGGTTAAAAAAATAACAAATTGCAACTTTTTTTTACAAAATAAAAATTTAGTTTACTCTGTTTAGTGGAGGGGATAGCCTTCCATGGATTATGAAGTACATGAGAGATTTTAAGGGGGTTTATAGTTCTGTACCTGGTGGAAAACTAGAAACTGATTAGATTAGCACAACAGCAGAGTTGGTTTTGCGAGGAGTGTCACAAAAAGATATTAGGGTGTAATATCCATAATAAATTATTAACAAAGTGATGGTTTATTACCTCTTTCCCAAGTCTTCTATGACTCCTCCTACCATGTTTCACATTGCTTTGTTTTTTTTCCTGACAATCGTAAGGGCCATGAGAATATATATTGCCAGCCATTGCAGACCATAGTGCTAAATATTTTTGGTCTGTATCTCTGGTTTCAGTTCTTTCAGAGTATCTGACCTGGAACAAACATTCTCTTCTCTGTTTTGTACTTTAGAGTATATGTTAACCCAATCTAACCTAAAACCTCTTATAAACGTTAACATGTTAATGCACTCATATGCACACATATTTTTCAATCTGCAGCTTTCAATATAATATCTCACAATCCTGCCATCAGGGTCCTAATATTGGCATTTCTTTTTTAAGGTGACAAAACACTTTGTTCCCAACACATTGTTGTGCTTCCTTATTGTCACTCAGGTTCACAGGCTTTACATGAAGACAACAAGTAGTTGTTTTAGCACTCAAGCAGGTGTGGTCCAAAGCTGTGTCGCCCTAAGAAATGCCTTGCAGCCATTACAGGAGAATGCATGTATGTAGGCATGAAAGCAACAAGAAAGCAGATGAGCTGAGATACAACAAAGAATAAAAAATACATAAAAACAAGT
>NC_092867.1:41256840-41259566 GCF_032062135.1 Pyxicephalus adspersus | reverse complement strand
TTTGAAGAAGTAGACTGGTTCCATGAGGATAGAGCATTGAAATAAATGTAATTAATTACTATTTGTAATGTATTTTAAATGTTTTTAACAATTGTAAAGTCATTCGATAAATTAAAGATTTATGTTAAAAAATTGATTTTATGCCAATCATTCTTAAACTTGTTTGCCTTTAAAGTCCCAGTTCCTTGTAGCTACCAAAAATTTTACAAATTTATTATGGGATGTGGCATATTTTGGAAGTGTTGTGCTGGAGACTGGAGCTTCATAATGCTGTAAATATGTGGTACTTAATGTTACATAATGCAGAATATTCCAATATCAGTCTGTGCTGAATGTCACCTAGGGTGGATCCCTGCATAATATATCCTGTGTTGTTCATTATATATCCAAGATCTTTGTGCTATATAAGTCAGGGATCCTTAAACTTTTGTAACAGAGGGTTAGTTCACTGGCCACTAGATGATCAGCTGGTGTCTAGTTATTGCAGACCATAGTAAATGGCAAGCAGCTGTGGGCTTCATCTTGTGAACCCAGCAGTAAGCTGGGCTGTGTGTTGCTTACGGCAGATTACTGCACCCACAGTGCTTTTGTGTACAATAAATACTCCAGATTTCTGCACCTTGCATATGGGGCTTTACATTTATTATTGTAGATATGTTGCACTCTGTTTGCAATGCTTTACTGTACATAAATAGTGTAAATGCATGAAAAGAAGAGACAAAAGTTGCATTGCTAGATATAATTTATTTTCAGTAAGACTTTACCTAGTAATATGATTTTTAGCTGTGTAATAATTTATTAATCATTACAGTGTTTGGTAAAAGAAGATGCTGGTAGAACTAAACTTTGTCAGCAGAATAGTCATTACTTCTTGCATCCTGCATTGCCCTTGACTTGGCGGGGTAGAGGTGCAGCTGGCTGGGGTGTCACAACCTGTGGGGCAGCTGGCTGGGGTGTCACAACCTGTGGGGCAGCTGGCTGGGGTGTCACACTCTGAGGTGAATCTGGCTGGGGTGTCACAAAATATGGTTCAGCTGGTTGGATTGTCACGCTCTGAGGTGCAGCTGGCTGGGGTGTCACCACCAGTGGAGGTGTTGGTTGAGGAACAGCTGGCTGGGGTGGCACACATGGTACAAAAGTAGGTTGTGGTGTCACTTGTACTGATCCTGTAATGAAAAGAAACATTTGTGAGAAAAATCATTTACAAATCTGTAGATAAATGAAAAGAGTTAGAATCCCTTTTATGTGACCATGTCAATAGATCAAATAAATAAATTCTTAAGTCTCTTGCAATAGATGAAAAGGCATACTCCAGCAGGCAATGTGTTGAAATTTTGTTTTTTTTCCAGTGCTTAACATAACTTTAATCTTCACACTTTTAGGTGTGTTGGATTGTGTGTCGACTGCTGGCTGTTATGGATCCTTACTTTGACAACTAACAAAGCAAAACAGCTGGGGGTGTTACCCCCAAGTGTCCATTGACAAATTATATAACAATATGCCTCAGGAGAAGTCCAATGAGATCATCTAGCAGTCCTGAGTAGGAGAAGTAAGACAATATTCGTGGACCTAATGTGTTTTAGGGGCCAAGACAAAATGCAGGTCAGGACTGTCTGGGGACAGACCCCATACCAGTAATGCAACAAGGTCATGGGTGACAGGCAGGTAAGAGGAAAGCGGGAGATAAGTAGGGTTAAAACTCCTTGGCGATGCCTGCCATCTGTGTCCCCTGGCCATGGGATGCGGATGCTGGCCGTGCGGCGTGCACTGGGGGGTGGGACCATAGGGAAATTTAAAATAAGCATTTTTAAATGTCGAATGTACCACTTTTGACATCTGAAAATACTAAAATAATCATACTGGTAGGGAAGGTAATTGCAGTGGTGGGTTTACAGTACTGCTGCACAGAACAGCACAAAAATGTCCACACTGTTCTGACAACTTTGCATGGAGGAGAGCGGGGTCAGGTCTCAAAAGGATGAAATGGGATTTGTACTGTACATCATGCAGGGTGACAGGAAAGCTTAAGTGTATGTAAGAGTCACAAACACATGACAAAATTAATGTGACAGCTTTAACACACACATTACCCCAAGATATTATATGAGATTGCACATGGCTATTCCCTTCACTTTGAATGGCACCTCCAATCATTAACGCCACAGAGTTCTGACTAGATAGAGATTTTTTACGGCTGCATTAGTGTTGTTTAATTGTACCCCATCGCCTCTCAGTGACAGAATGTCTTAGATTTTGTAAATCGCCCAGGAGAGAGTATAAATCACAATAATTCAGTCATAATAAAAGCTTCCTGGACAAAAGCACCAGCTGATACCTGTTACCTCAGGAGGGGTAATTTCTATGTATATGTGCTATACTGAAAAGTCAAAAATTACTTGGCCTACTTCATTAAGGGCTTCCAGAACATTTGCTGAAATATTTGCAAACACTTGTGCCCATTTGCTTTAAAAAAATGTTTAATTGGCTAAAGTGTAATAAAACTAAGCCCTCATACCAGACCAGACTTAGAACTTGTGGCTGTGGTTTGATTAATGGAGTCTGGTGCACCTGAGGTAAGTCATGTGACAAAGACTGGCTCAGTCCTGCTGTAGAAAGAACTGGAAGATTACAGTTCTGTGTACTGATGGCCTGTGGAGTGTTCTGCTGGAAGAGACAGCTGGGAGAGGACTGTGGGGTGTTCTGCTGGAAGAGACAGCTGGGAGAGG
>NC_092867.1:41250947-41255887 GCF_032062135.1 Pyxicephalus adspersus | reverse complement strand
GATCTGAAGTGTGCGTGAAGCAAAATGCACTTTTGACTGATCCTTACCAGTTCATATTCTGCACCTGGATCATTTAAAAAACAGTCAGACATTTCTAAATACAAACTACATGATTCTGAGTGCAAAAAATATTTCTGTGGTTTTTAAACCTATATTTTGTTTTGTGTTTTCAATTACAGCCAGGGTATAGCCAAACCATTCGTTTGTAATTGCCCTCCCTATGTATAGTCTGATTTTAAATAATCTGATTCCAAGCCTAATCTTTTACTGTATTAGAGCAAATAACTCATTGTCAAGTTACTAGAACCTACCTTGGTTTCCACAAGCTGGTGCTGGATTAGTGACAACGGTAGGTGCTGCAAAACATATGAGAACAAACACAGGTTGGTTATTTGGGATTGAGGACCTCACACAATATACAATTTGTAGGTGTTTTTTTCTTTAGGTGTATTTTTCTTGGTAATTTATATGATTATGTTTAAATGTAGTTTTGCTACATCAAAGTAAAAATTGGGAAAATTGGCAGAATGTAAAACAGAGAACATACTGTGCTTATTACTTATATTAAGTCATTCACCAAACATTTACTGCAGGTGAATCAATCACATATTAACTTTCATTTAAAATGCAAACGTCAAAAAGATTTATCTGCACTAAATGTTTGGTGAATGTCACATTTACTGCTTTAAACATATACACTGTAAGTAAACTCATCACATTTCTATTTTTTAAGTATTTTTTCTGCAATTTCAGAAATAAATGTCATTGACGTGTTGAGTATCGGTGTTTAAATATTTTAGGGTAATCTTCTATAGCATCCTATTTTGCAGTTTGTTCCTTTATGAACCATTTTGTAACAAGCAGAGTGCCTTTTCCTAACCTAAAAGTCTGCATTGCCATAATAGATCATATGTATAATGACACTGTTGCTATACAACAATTAGCATGGAAATGGGACATGGTAGCTGATACACCAATTGCAATACAAAGGACAGGAATATCCACCTTTTCGAATATATTCCAAGTGGACCTATGCCGAAAAATAATGTGCGCTGCATTTACCAAACTTTTGGTGTCAGTAGATTTAGTTTACATAGTTAAACATCTGAGCTGTATACTTGTCCTTAGTTAGTGATGCTGAAGGTAATAAAGCCATAGGATTAGAACATCATACAGACAAGCATGAATATTTAGAACAAAGCAAAGTCTAAAAATATGGCTATATTTGGGGAAAACAAAATGGAGACAGTGGAGGCTCTCATTACTGACTGCCACCTGAAAATGCTAACATAGATCAGTTTGCTTGATTAAACCCTGCAAATATTATAAATTACCAAAACTCAAACTGTATCTACCAATCAGGAATATTCATTGCATATGTATTAGACAGTCACAGCAGCAAGGATGATTTATTAATTGTGGCATGTGCTTAGCAGAACTACAGCATAAAAAAACTAAATTAAAATGTACAGAAGTAAATTTGTCACCACATACTTTTCCAACAATGTTTTACCATGTAACGGATTGCAGAGCCAATGGTCCTGATTTATTAAAGGTCTCCAATGCTGGGGAGCAAACACTTTCATCAGTAAAGCTGTGTGATCCAGCAAATCTGGAATGGATTTTTTAAAAGTCATTTGCTATTTGTTACCAAATGTTTTCAAGCCTGGACCAGATCAATTACAGGTTTGCTGGATCACCCAAGTTCACTGATGAAAATGTATACTCCCCAGCCTTGGAGAGCTTTAATAAATCAGGCCCAAATAATCTGCCCCCTGTACATGAATTATGGCACCCCCAGCAGGCTATGGAGTGCTGACAATGTGATAAGTTAAAGTTTTATAATATAGTCAATTGTGTGTACACTGTCTATGTGTTTCTTCAACTCTGGTGCCTGATCAGTATATTTGCAGCCAAATCTACATTACACCTGGGAAATAGAAGAATCGATATTTCCAGTGAGTTGTCAATGATGGAGTACACATTTGTCTGTCTGTCTTGCGCCTATTATAACACGGCTTTAACAACACAGCCCTCCACATGTTTTGTCTCATATCTTTACTCTGATTTCTCTGACTTTTATTATACCATTACTTATGTATCTAAGCTTTTTTTAAGAATGGATTCTGTGTAACAAAACAGTAAAGGATTAAGGATCTTAACTTGATTTTTGTCTCAATCAACTAATTTTCTGAAGACAGGAGGCGGTTATACCCTATGGACCTCGTGAAGTTGCCAACTACTTACCGTTGTAGTTGGGATCAACCACTGGGATGGTTTGGTCTTGTCTCTGCTCCCTGTGTTCATGATGATGATGCCCACGGCCTCCCTTGACTCCAGACATGATTTGCTTGATATGAAATAGAATGAGACTAAACAGCTTATTAAGAAGTGTTCAAAGTTGTGATTAGGTTCCACAACTCAGGCTATTTTATACACCAATGATCAGAATTCGGAAGGGATTGACAGGTGACGTCAGGCAAATTTACAAAATCCAAGACTATGTATATTTGATTGATTGCTAAAAATGTCAAAGACTGATCTCCTCCCATAAGTATGGGTGTTTTCTTCTCATCCCCCCCCCCTCACCCTAAAACCATTTTTTATGATTCACCTGCAGTTTGTTTGTTTAATTCTATACATTGTGCTAAAAATCATGCAGTCATGTACGGGTGGACCATAAACAAATATTTTATCAATAAATAGGTGTTGTTCAGTGATCAAGGATACATTGAAATTGTGGTAGTCATACATGAGTTTTCTATGATACCAGAAATACAAGTTTGCCTGGAAGTTTCCTTCTTCAGGATTGTTCTACCACAATTGTGTATATATATAATTTTGTCTATAATTTATATTATAATTATGTAATTTGGGGCTCTATTTATATAACAGGGAATCTGACATTCTTTTAAAATATTCCCTGGTGGGAATTAATTACTGCTATTGAAACACATGGACCAGGAACATTCCTACCAGGGAATGTCTGATTCCCTGTTTTAAAAATCGAGCCCTTGGAGTATATATTTTGCAGGGAAATGTGACATAATGGACTTCAAAGGCATCCTTACCTGTAATGTGGCAGTATGGTCAACTACAACATTACAAAAATGTTCGTACCTTCTATGTGTCTGCATTCACCAATCTGGGTCAGACTTAAGCATTAAAACAATAGCTGAAGAATGAAACTGTAGAACCATGCTTGCTGTTGACTTCATGTGCAATAGCATGAGAGATAAAAACAAAATTTTTTACAAGTTTAGTAAAGTTGCAGTAAAACTGCTGAACTACAGTGGGTTTGCAAATCTGTAGGCAAATATTTGTTTTTTTTTTCTTGGTATAAACTCTTCTTCTGATTGCAGAACCTGGTTTACTACCAAAGATGTTGCTAGCTGAGGCAGGCACCCACCTGGCATCATGCCAACTCTTTACTTTTACCTGGTAGCTTCTATAACCCCACAGAGAGTTTCACTAAGTTCAGACTCACAGTGGGAACAAAGGTTCCCATGCAGCTCCTAGGTGCTGGCATCCTACCAGCTGCAAGGCTGTTCATACTGCTTCGTTGGTTCTTAGACAATCCAGCTATTGAACATTTTGCAGGAAATAGTTGCTGGTGGTATTGAACTTCTCATGGACTCACCCATTCATTCTTTATGGGTACATGTACTCACCACATGAGATGGTTTAGGAGTGTGAGGAAGTGAAACAGCGCCACAAAGTCACTACTAGTCTGAACATAGCCAAGTACTTTTAATAGTCAGAGACACTTACAGCCGTTTATCAGTATAGTATTATTAAAATTTACATCTTTACCCCAAGCCTACCCTAACCCTACATAAATGTTGAGTTATAGAAAAGATTGGCACTATAAGCTCTTTTTAGGTGCATATTAATTAACAATAAAATAAAGGATGAAGTTACATCAGCAATAATGCATGCAGATGAGTCAGTATACCTCTAAAAACCTTGGGTATAGACAAGCATATTTCCTTTTCATAATATAGTAACATTTTGGGATCAGGCAGGTCTTCATTGCAGAAAGGGACAGACGATGTCCCTTCTGCAGTAATCATTCTTACCTGCCTGATCTCTCTCTGGAGCTGTCAAAATCGCTAAGCTGTGCTTGTGTAGCTCAGAATAGGTTATCAGGCCAACCTGGAAGAGAGGGAGGCAGAAGATGGTGTCAGTCTCCCGTTATTGATTTTCCCCTTGCTTGGGAAACTAGAAAAATAGAGTAAAAATTCTTACCCAAACAGCTAGGCAGCATACCACACAACATAGAAATGTGTTGTCATGTGTATTGGTGCACTGCAGTGCATATGCATGGGGTACAGTTAAAAGTTATTTCCATCCTGTCACTAACATACATAATGCTCATTTATGGAAGTTGTTGTAATGCACATTACTGCAAGGCAACAGTGTGATCCCGGCCTCCCTACTGTATATTTAAAGCAAACATAGGTTTCTTTGACTTTCTCAAGATGGAACATCTTCTATCTTTACTCAGTCCCACTGGAATGACACTGGAATGATCACGCCAAATTATTTCTTCAATAAAATACCATCACATAATTTATTTTAATAATTTTAAAAGCATGAAAACAAAGCTGCTTTGTTGTATAATCTCAATTCAAATTCAACATGTTTCACAGATGATGTCTGCTTCCTCAGAAATTCGATTGAGATCTAAAAAAGTTTTTTTTATATACAATACAATGTCAAGAAGATTAAATCATCACATCAATATGATATTCAAACCTCTACGTACATATTTACAATCATAATAGTTATCCTATAGACCAGCGGTCCCCAACCACCGGGCCGCGGCCCACTACCGGTCCGCGGCGGTGTTTTCAGTGGGCCGCGAGTACATGATCCATTATTAAAAACGAAGCGGCACCCAACCACCATCCGCGGACCGGTGTTTGTATGAGATGCCG
>NC_092867.1:41250039-41250580 GCF_032062135.1 Pyxicephalus adspersus | reverse complement strand
GTTTGTTCCTAAATTGAATTTGTATGTAATTCAGAACAGATACATTATTATAATAAATGCAATTAGGATAAATGTTTGTCTCAACATGTTATTACACAGCATGGTGTCAGTTACTGTATAAAATCCTCACTGTGAGCTAATCACAAGCAAAGCAAAAACAAAATCTTTATGAAGCCTAGACATTCATTAACTTCTGGAGCAAGCTGTGCTTTGATATGCAAAAAGAAACAACTGCAGAGTTTTTTGGTCATTAAAGAATTACAAGAGCTTCCAGAAAGAGCTTACCTTCCCTAAGATCACCCACAACCTCAGCTGTGTTTTGCAAAAGATTTATTCTGCAAGTCATGTAAACCACCTTCAAGCCTCCATTCTGCACACAGCAAGCAGGGAAGAACCGTTAGTGTGGATGTCCTTAATCCAGGGACTAACTGTATATTATGGCACCCTATATATAAGTGTAAACTAATTTGAAAATTCCAATATAAGGTTTCCCTTACATCAAAGCACAAACCCAAGTTTTAATACTCCTCACCATATCCAA
>NC_092867.1:41246061-41247368 GCF_032062135.1 Pyxicephalus adspersus | reverse complement strand
GTGAACTGGTGCCCAAAACTGGACTGCATATTCCAGATGTGGTCTGACCAATGCTTTGTACAGGGGCAGGGTTATGTCTCCATCTCTGCAGTCTATTCTTTTTTTACAGTAAGTATTTATTTTTTTACAATAATTATTTATTCTTTTATTACAAGAAAATACTTTACTAGCTTTTGATATTGCAGCTTGGCATTGCATGCTGTTATTAAGTCTATGATCTTCCAGAACCCCCAGATCTTTTTCTATTTCTGACTCCCCCCAAATGTATTGACAGTATGAAACATGTTTGCACAAAAAAATATCTACCGTATATATCTGTCAGTGAACCACTGAAAGCTGTGTAAAATGTGTTATATGCTACACTTTGTACTGCTATCCATTGTATGGCACTGTGCTACACTAGATTGTATGTTACACTCTGTAATCGTTGTAGGTTACATGAACTGCTTCACTCTAGGAAATAGACTGTACGGTTGTGTCAGTCTCCAGTGTTAAATGTTGCATACAAGGAACTACCACACTTTGTATAGCTTACGTCACATTACCTGATAGAAACTAATGCATTCTGTAACGCCGTATGAATGTTGGGAGGCCCATAGCCATAAAAATATAGGCACAGGGCCTACATGACGGGGGTGGGAGGCCTAGCCCAGGGGTGTTAAAGGTTAATAAAATGTAGTAAGGCTAGAGGGGGCTGTGCTGGTGTGGNNCAGGGGACTCGGGGAATACCTGGGAGCCCATTAAGGGCCCCTTTTAGCTAGCAGCTGGGTTAAGGGGGTTTCAGGCAGGGAGCAGTCTAGGGATGAATCCCCTGTCTGTTGCTAAGCTTTGGGGTAGGGGCTACAGCTCTCAGGGTGGGCATCCCTCGATCCCCTGGGAGAGAAGCCTGCAGGCCTGGGGTCTCTCTTGAAGCAGTGGTCCCTTCATATTGTGGCCCCCCTCAGGCTGGCTGTGTTGCATGTGGGGGCTGTGGCCGACAGGGGGCGCAGCCCCCAATCTACTGTATGCAGGCTTGGGTTGTATAGGCCTCATCTTTCTAAGTCCACTGGGACATTGTGTGCAGTATCTCTGGACCAGAAGTGACGTCACAGGTGAGGCGACCGGGTCCCCAGTACTCGGAGCTCCCCACTAGGCAGGGGAGCTCCCTTCCATTATGCTGAGCCGGGCATCAGAAGCACTGTAGGGTCCCAGGGACCAGCTAGCAAGCCCCAGAAGAACGGGGCTGCCAGGTAAGTGTTTGGTGGCCTGGGGGGAGGGGTGGGGGGGATGGTGTATGAGGATCACCTTAGGGGAAGGACAGAGGTTAG
>NC_092867.1:41180897-41245278 GCF_032062135.1 Pyxicephalus adspersus | reverse complement strand
CCTGGTTTCAGTGCTGTGGGATGGTATACACTATTACTCCTGGGTGTCAGTACTGTGGGATGGTATGCAGTGTTTCTCCTAGTAGTCAGTACTGTGGGAGGGTATTTGTTATTGATTCCCGGTGTCAGTACTGTTGGATGGTTTGCACTATTTCTCCTAAGTGTTAGTACTGTGGGTTGGTATTTATTATACCCCCTGGTGTCGGTACGGCAGGATTGTATTTGGTATCACTCCCTGGTGTCACTACTGTGGAATGGTATGCATTGTTTCTCCCGGGGTCAGTACTGGGGGAAGGTATGCTGTAATTCTCCTGGGTGTCAGTGCTGTTGATGGTATTTGCTATTGCTCCCTGGTGTTAGTGCTGTGGGATGGTTTACACTGTTTCTCCCAGGTGTCAGTATGGCGGGTTGGTATTTGCTATCTCTCCCTGGGGTCAGTACTATGGGATGGTATGCATTGTTTCTCCCAGGGTCAGTACTGGGGGAAAGTATGCACTATTACTCTCTGGTGTCAGTGCTGTTGATGGTATTTATTATTACACTCTGGTGTTAGTACTCGGGGAGGGTATACACTATTTCTCCCAAGTGTCAGTACAGTGGGATGGTATACTCTAATACTCCCTGGTGTCAGTACAGTGGGATAGTATACTCTTTTACTCCCTGGTGTCAGTGGATGGCTATGCTCGGGTACTCCCATGTGTTGGTACAGTGGGATGGTATAGCCTGTTAGTTCCTCTGTCAGTGGTGTTAGATGGTATGTTTAATTACTTTCCGGTCTCAGTGGTGTTGGAGAGTATAATCTATTCCTTCCTGGTGTTAGTACTTTGAGTTGGCTGAATTGGGTCCTCCCTATTACTAGGGGTTGGATGGTATAATATTATACTTGATGGTGTGTGTACAGGAGGGGTGGTATAGTCTAATTCTCTCGGGTGTCACTATGGTGGGAGGGTATATGATATTACTCTCTGGTGTCAGTATGGTAGGGATTGGTTTGCACTATTTCTCCCCAATGGCCTTGCCAGGGATTGTATACGTTATTATTTCAGAGGGAAGTACTGGGGTGCTGTACTCTATTTCTCATGGGTGTTGGTGCTGTGGGATGGTATACTATATTGCACCCTGGGTCAGCACAGTAGGATGGCATTCTCGATTTTTCTCTGGTGTCCGTGCTGGGGGTATGCTTTACTTGATTACTCCCTGGTGTCAATATTGTTGGATGCTATACAGTATTACTCCCTGATGTCAGAATTTTAGGATGGTATTTTTTGTTGCTCCCTCGTGCCTGTTCAATGGGGTGATATGCTTCATTAGCCCCTGGGGTCAGTACTGTGGCTGGTTTCAGCATAGTGGGAGGATATACAGCTTGGTTTTGCTCTGGCCCGGCTTGGGCTGTTATGTCTATTTGTGTTCAGATGTTGGTAACATAATGTCTTCACTTTTGCTTTGAGGGGGGCGTGCGGTGGCAAGGGCATACTGCAGTGTGTTGTGAGTGTGGTGACATTCTGAGACGGGTTACGGGTAGTAGACCAGGTGTGGATGTTGCCACAAGCTGAATAGGATGAGGAAGACCATTCCAGAGAGTTGGGGCAGCTTTAAAAGTCAGGGATCCTTAATCTTCTTTAACAGGGGGGCAATTCACTGTCTGCTAGATGAATAAATGGCCTGTAATGATTTCAGGGGATTGTAAATAAGAATCATCTGTGGGCTGAAGTTCATGGACCCTGCAGTAAACTGGGCTCTGTGTTGCATAATGCAGACCAATGTGTGTGCTGAATTGTGGTGTCCATTACATACTGCAGATTGCTGAACCTTGCATATAGAGCTTTCCATTTAATACTTGGGACTTGTTGCAGTCTGTCTGCAATGCTCTATTGCACATACAAAGTGTATTGTTTGAAATGTTTAAAAGAACAGACACAAGGTGCTTTTGCTAGATGGTATTTATTATCAGTAATATTTTAGCTAGTAAGTAATAGGCTTTAGCCTTGTAATAATTTATTAGGCATTACAGTGTTTAGTTAATGAAGATTCTGGTAGAACTAATCTTTTTTAGTAGAAAATTCTTTACTTCTTGCATCCTGCCGAGAACATAGAGTGCTAGTTACTTTTCAGTTTATAAATCATTCAATGTGACATTCACTGCAGTTGAATTATTACTAATTAATGTATTGATTTAAACTCATGCAGCAAAAAGATTTACCTGCCCTGAATGATTGGTAAAAGTCACATTTACTGCTTTAAAATTTACCTTTGAAATATATTCATCAAATTACACTTTTTTAGTTATTTATTTTTGCAGAAATAAATGTCATTGATATATTAAGTATCAATGTTTAAATCTCTTAGGTTAAGCCTAGTGACCCTGTTGCTTTACAGAATAATGTAAACTAGCACAGCAATATACAGCAGGGGACATAGAAACCCATACATCAGTGGCATTGGAAATGACCGGTATCACCACCTATCAGACATTAAAATGGATCTATGCTGAGAAATGACTGAACTCACAGTAAAGAATAATAATTGCCTGGATGTAAAGCTAATCTTTTGGTTTCATTAGTTTCTGTCCCACACTTGAAACAGTCGTGGCAGTAGCTGTGTGACAATTGAGCCCCTATACTATATATTTTTTTCTGGATCAGTGAGTCAGAAGGTAACAATTTTTTTTCCATTGACAATGGCATATTGGCCCTGCTGTATAGGGACTGTAAAAGGTTTATAAGATGTGGAACCCGGGTACATAAATTTTATACATTAAATGATGTATTACTGATCAATGAGAAGCATTAGTTCAGCTTTAAAAAGTTTTTGAAAGATACCTGACAGATTCCTCTGTGGTAAAATCCTTGCCTGGACTGAGAAATGTTAGTATAATGTAACCAGGCTACATACCCATGACTTGGGAGTATTCCCACTATAGGTGGTGATGTAAGGTTGTAGTGTGCAGGACCAGCCACGTTGTGAATGGCCACTTTTTCCTGACAAGGCCAGACCTCCTTGCCACATGATACAGAGGAAAATTTGTACCATGTACCAATATATACGGAAAATAGCCGATAGATAACAAATATTTGTCTCTCTGACCTGAGTCTAGTAAAACACAGCTTTATCAATTTGCCTCTCTACAAGTTTTGACTCTTGTATCCTCATTCTGGTTCTGGCTTTGCTATTCCAACATTTTTTAGATATATAATATTCATAATATTCATCTGAGCTTTTTGAGGAAAGGATTCTGTGTAGCAAAATTTTAAAGCATCTCAGATTGATTTCTGCCTCAACCAGCTATTTTTATGGGGCTGGAGACAGTTCTACCTTTTGGACTTCCTAAAGTTGATGTCTACCACTTACCATTAGGATGAGCGGTTGGGATGGTTTGGTCTTGTCTCTGCTCATTGTGTTCATGATGATGGTGCTGGTGTCCACGGCCTCCCTTGACTCCAGACATGATTTGCTTGATATGAAATAGAGTGAAACTGAAGAGGTTATAAAAAAATATTCAAAGTTGTGATTTGGTGTCTACAACTTTAGCTCTTTTATACACCAGTGATCCGATTTTAGAGAGATTGACAAGTGACGTCAGGTAAAATTTAGAAAATCCAAAACTATGTATGATTAAGGTCTCCGCCCATAAGTACAGGTATTTTCACCTCATCCGCCACCCCGCTCACCCTAATACCACGTTCATAATTCATCTTCAGTTTGTTTGTTTTCTGTACATTGTGCTCAAAATCATGTTGTCATATAAGGGTGGACCATATGTGTGATCATATGTGTTTGTGTATATGTGCTCATGTGTGTAGTCATACATGAGTTATTTATGATACCAGAAATACAAGTTTGCCCAGGAGTTGCCTACTTTAGGATCGTACTACTACAATGATATGTATTATTTTGTGGTAAATGGCAACCATAAATAAACAATAGCTTACTCTTGGGGTTTATAAATTTCAGGGAAAAGTGACATAGGGACTTCATAGATGCCCTTAACTGTAATCTTGACAGTGAAGTCAATTACATCATTACAACAAGTGCTCATGCCTTCTATTTGTCTTCATTGACAAGTCTGGGTCAGACCTAAACAAGAAAACAAAAGCTGACGAACAAAACTGTAAAACTATGCGTGCTGTTGACTCCATGGTAATACCAAGTTGTGTGCATGTTCATGAACATGATAGTACACGCCTACCACTTCTATATTTATCCAGGACCATGTATATTTAGGATTGATGCAAAAATGTTAACAAAATTGTGACCGCCCACAAATATAGGTGTTTTCATCTGATCCCCAATCCCTGTCACCTTAATACCATTGTTTTGATTGATTTGTTTGTATTATTCTGTGCATTATGCTCAAAAACAATTTGTCATGGAAGGGTGGACAATAAACAAATATTTTATCAATAATTAGGTCTTGTTTTAGTGAGCAAGGATACAATGAAGTAATGTGTGTAGTCATACATGAGTTATCTATGGAACTAGAAATACAAGTTTACCCAGAAGTTGCCTTCTTCATGATAGTATTACTACAGTGATCTGTTTTATTTAATGTCCTAAATGGCTACTATAAATAAACAACAGGGCAAAGTGAAAGGGCTTCATAGGAACCATTACCTGTAATAATTGGCAATATGGTCAATTACACAATTACAACAAGCGCTCGTACCTTCTATGTGTCTGCATTTACTATTCTGGGTCAGACCTAAAGAAGAATATAATAGCATAAAACTATAAAATGATTCTTACTTTTGTCTTCTTGGGCAGTAACCTGAGAGAAAAAAAAAAACATTTTACAAACATTGTAAAGATGCATTGAAAACTTGGGTTTGCAAATCTATAGTCACATTTTTTAGTTTTATCTTTGGTATCTTTTGTTTGTTGAATCTAGTACTCTACATTCCCAAAAGTGTTGCTGACTGGTCCAGGCAACCTCAACTACCTGGCATCGTGACAACTCTCATAACCCCACAGAATGTTTCACTGAGGCTAAGTTCAGATTTGCAGTGGGGACAGGCATTTTTAGGTGACTCTATAACTCATATTTTTAATAAAACATGTAAGCTTTTATGATTACTTATAAATATAATAAAATAATATGATAAAATTATATTACTTGACTATTTATCATTTATTACCTATTATAGGAATAATTAAAATAAAATCATATCCTGCTTCTTAGTTTCATTGCACAGACCACTTAGACAAATTTGAACATTTATGTTGGTGTTTGTAAGCAGCTCAAATGAATTATTAATCACTTTAGGGGCTTACAATTCTATTGTGCTCAGTTACTAGAACAGTTAAAGAAGGTTAATGAAAGTGTGATTTTAATTTCCGGAACAAAATCTATTAGTGTTGAATTCTTGTTTTGAAATCTCAAAGAGATTTGCTTAATGCATGATTATTTTTAGGCTCTGAATTGACAATGATATTAGGACTTAATTGAAAATATATTTAGCCAATAAGTCATCAATAGTAGTAGTAAAAACTAAAGAATAATATTAAGTAAAAATAGATTGAAGGGCTGAATATTAACATTTTATAACATTGTGTGTGTGTGTAATTCATACATAACCAAGATAATTTGGATGTTTGCCTACCCTTTAACACTAAAACATCTCCCACAGCCAATAATAATAACCAGCCAAGTCATGGGTCAGATGGCTGACCAACCAACATATTTAACCATAACATATGATAACTTCAACAATACAACCTCGTTATTACATAAAGTGCTTAATCACAGCCTTCTTCTAACAAAAGTTCCACCCATATCTTTCATTTGGCCATCTCACCAACACTCACCAAATACACTTGTGAGCTTGAGGGAGAAGCTAGCTATGCCAACTGATCCCTCACTGACTGTCAAAGCCCTGTTCACACCTTCTTTTTTCTACCCCCCCCCCTCTTTTCAACCTTTCCAATCTATTGCCTACTTTACTTCGCATTCTAGCATCCCCCTAGCACGTGATAATGCTGGCCCTCTGCCTAAAACTCCTTCTCAATTTTCTCAAGTCCTCCATGTCCCCATTTCCCAATGCATCTGAGCCCTTTAATGTTTTAGTCACAGAATAAAAAAAAACTTAGTTATATGATTATAAAAAGAAGTGCAATATAATTCTAAAACATCATGATGTATTCAAATTCAAATATACATGGTGGTTGTTGATACACTTGAAGTTTGTAATATAGTTGTTGATGGTCTACCTCAGGCTCAACGTGTTTGACAGTAAAAAAAACTGCTTCCTCAGGAATATATTATCAGCAGAAGGATCCTGTAATGGAATTCAAATGCACCATGGTGTCAACTCCACCTCTGCCCCATCTGCTTGTCAGAAATGGCTGACAGATACAGACTACTAGAAATCTGGGGGAACATGGGAGAAACCCGCAATTCCCACCCATAGAGTCTCTTGTATAAGTGATCGAAAACCACCAATGATCCCCTTGCTTTTTCAGTCTCTGGAAAGGCTGTGCACTAATACCACAGAATATACTATTCAGTAAAGAGAGCTTAAAGTGCATCTGAAGCCAAAACTTTAGTTTTGAAATAAGTGTAAAAAGAAGGGTTTGACTAAATACAGGAGTAATTTTAGGTGCAACAAATGTTTGACCTTCTTTATTTGACTTTATTTTACCACCGTCAGTAGGAGTAAAATATGAATATATAAAGCTTTTATGAAAATAAAAAACTATTAACAGTTTTAAGGGTGAGATTTTTTTTTTAACACGTGTTCAAGTAAAAAAAAGAAAGGGCATTCTTCTCATTTCTTTTCATTTTTTTTTAAATATTTCATGCAACTTCTTGTTGTATCTACAGCTCAGTAGTAAAACAAAATATCTCATATGGGACACAGATTACATGGCAAGAAAAACCCATCCCAGGGTTCAACCAATTTGATGGCAAATTCAAAATATTGGCAACAATTTAAGAACATAATTTCTTTTTTCCCTTTTTGTCTCTAGCCTGCCCATGCAATGCTGCTGGGTCACATATAATATAATAATAAACAGTATTTATATGGCGCCAACATATTAGGCAGCGCTGTACATTAAATAGGGGGTTGCAAATGACAGACAGATACAGACTGTGACACATGAGGAGGAAGGAACACGGCCCAGAAAAGCTTACAATCCAAGAGGTGGGGGAAGTAGCACACAGTAGGGAATATGTAATATTGGGTGTGTGGTGAGGGTTTAAGAGACAGAAGAAGATGAGTAGGCAAGTTTGAAAAGATTGGTTTAAAAAGCTATTTTAAATGAGCAGAAAGTAAGCGCAAGCTAAATAGGATGAGGAAGACAATTCCAGAGAGTCAGGCAGCTCAAAAAAGTATAAGAGCCATGCATGTGTTGAGGTTATGAGAGAGGAGGTAATTAGTAGGCCATTGGAGGAACAAAGAGAGCTGCTAGGGGAGTATTTTTCTATCAGGGCAAAAAGGTAAGTGGGACAATAGCTGTGGAGTGATTTGAAGGCAAAGTACAGGAGCTTGAATTTATTTGTAAGGTGAAATGGAAGCCAATGAAGAGAACTACAACGAGAAGCAGCAGAAGAGGAGTGGTGGGAAGGATAGATAGGTCTGGCTGCAGCATTCATAATAGATTGTAGAGGAGAAAGTTGGGATAATGGGATACCAGCTGCGGTGTAGTGGGGCAGGCAGGGGTGGTAACACCACGCCCTCATTTTTTTCGGGAATGGGCATGCGTGCCTACTCTTATTTCGCAAATAATTCTTTGGTGGTCCACGACTCTTGCCGGTCTGCCCCCCCCCCCCCCCATGGCGTCAGGAGAAAAAATATGGAATTGGAGGCTCAGGGCGGTGGGCGGGTTGTTCCTCTGGGCAGGTTCTGGTATCATGACGTCACTCTGGGGGAAGTCTTCCCCTTTGAGTGACACATAGGCAGGGGTGTAGTGGGGCCCCCCACTTCTTTTTTTTTTTTACATCTACACCCCTGGATACAAGAGAGGAATATGAGAGGTGGTGGTGAAGGAGAGGGCAGAATCAAAGGTGACGCCAAGACAATGTGCCTGAGGGAAAGGATGAAAAACAGTGTTATTAACAGTTAAAAATATGTAAAGGGGAGATTTGGAATGTAAGGGTGGGAAGATAATTTTTTTTGTTCCCAGATTAACTTTCAGAAACTGTCAGCAATCCATGAGGAAATGATGGACAGATAGATTTGAGTGTCATCAGCATACAGATGGTATCATAAACATCAGGAGCATATGATACTGCAGAGTGAGGTGTACAGCAAAAAGTCTGGTCCAAGGACTGACCCTTGGGGAACAACAACAGGGAGGAGTGTAGGAGAGGAGGAATGATCCATAATTTGTATAATGTCATTGGGCACTTTAGTAAAGGCTGTGTCAGTGGAATAGGAACCTCAAAAGCCAGACTGGACAGAGGGTCAAGGATAGAGTTGGTGTCAAGTAATCGGTGAGTCTTTTACAGACCAGGTGCTCAAGAAATTTAAAAACATATAGGAGAAGGAAGATAGGATGTTGGCTAGAAGGTTTTTTCAGGATAGGGAAAATAATGGCATGTTTGAAAGTGATAAGGTAGTTAACAGTAGAAAGGGAGATGTTAAATAGTGTGGTTAATGCAGGGGCCATGGTAGAGAAATAGTTCAGATGGAATTGGGTCAAGTGGACAGGTATTGGATGGAGATGATGATGTTTGTGAATATTTTATATATAAAGTAGCTGGTTTTGTCTTAAGCAGAGAAGGTTGTTGTAGGGGGAGCAGGTGTTGGGTTCAGGAGGGAGTCATTTGTTGAGAAGAGGCTGCGTGGGTTGGGAGCTTGAGCGGGTATGACGGCTGAAAAAGTAATGTTGCTTGGTGACAGTGAGGGCAGTGTTAAGGTGTTGTAGTCTGGCTTTGTAGCCTATAAAGTCAGCACTGAGGCCAGCCTCCATTTGTGCTTAGCTGCACAAGCAGTCTTTTGTAGATGTTTAGTGTGATTGTTGTGCCAAGGTCGGGAGTTCTCAGGATGGGGGTAGGGGAAGGTGACCGGGGCAACTTTATCCAGAGTAAACAAAGAGTGTGGTTGAACTGAGTGGCAGCTTTATTTGGTTCTGTTATTTAGAGAGAGTGGAGGTTAGGGATGTAAGGCTCTACCATTGACCAGCTCCAGGATGTAGCAAAGGGGGTCAAGAATTAGATAAATTGAAGGAGAGGAAGTTTTGGTCAGAAAGGGGAAGTAGTGAGTTGTCAAGGGGAGAGAGGTTGCAGAGTATGTTTGGAGATTATCTCAGCAGTGGCAAAATAGTCTTTGCCGAGATGCCTTTCTGGAGATTAGCATTCTTAATAAACTATTAGTTTATTTTTTATTTATTTTTTGGAGTAGCAGTTATTCCTAGAACTTTTTATCTCTGTGAATAAACTTTCTATCACTGTGAATAAACTTTCTGGAGATTATGAACTCTACTACGTAAATTTCCTGAGCATGCTGTTGGCATCTATTTGTTTTGATCATGTACTGTATCTAACAAGCAGTTTGCATAAAGTATATCTACATACCATAATGCAGAAAGTTAAGCACACCTAGTAATATCTTCCACGTATATTTGATATAGGATGGGTGACAGATCTATATAGTAGTGTGTGTTACAAGCTGTTGTATTTTGTACCCTATTTTGAATATGCAATGGATATGCCATTCATTGCATATTCAAAATCATTGCACTGTGCACACTAGATTATTTGTTACACACCTGATTATTATACTTTGAAAGCAATATTGTAAGTTATATAGGACTCCTTTGGGAGACGTTTAAGCAATTAGCATGGGATCAAGCTCCTACCTTTAATGGTAACACTCCAACAGTTCCCTAATGAATGTACCTCCACAATAGTTTCCAAACAGCAGCACAATTTTATTTAGCAAAGCAGAGATGTCTCAGGGTAAAGAAAAAGAAAGACTTTTAAATGTCAAGTATATTTGTATAATACCAGTTTTATATGCAATAAATCATAGAATCGTGTTTCAATATATCTTAAACTCATGAAAGTTCTATCTACCCTAGGTAGTACCACCATGCAATAGACATAGTAAAATTTCACAGTTTCTGATAGCTGTGCATCTAGTTCAAAAAGAAAATAAAGAGAACAAAATGAGAAAACACCTTGGAAGTAGTTTAGGTCTGATGCAGGGATTTAAAGACTATCCAAAAAGTTGCGGTGTGAAAAGGGCATCCGCAGAAGGATGTAAAATTACTTTTAGTATAGAGCGGGTTTCCAATAGGAAAATCTCAGTTTGAACAAAAAACACAGATTTTTAATAAAAGTTTATAGGGTCATTTTGTCTTCTTTTAAAAATGAAGCTTTTGACTAAACAAGTTACTGGTGGTTATTTCTCAATCAGAAAAGATACAGCACATAGAAATGTGCCACATGTTGTAGTCTGTCCACTATGCGGAATGAATGTTCAACACAACTATTGCAAGAAATGCAGCTTCTTGGTGATCACATGGCACAAGTTTTTATTGAAATTTCTGTCTCTGACCAACTCCACACACTTTTAGCTCTTTAGAAATGTAGCAAACAGCACTGAGCGTCCTTAGCAGCTGCTGCAATTTTAAAGACATGCCCGTTAACCAATGTAGGAATACTCCCATGTGATACAGATTCCCATCCTAAATTTGCCTTAAACTGCTTCACTCTGGGGAAAAAGTCTGTACCATTGTACTCTAAATGTAGTGTTAAATATTGCATACTGGAAACTCTTGAACTTTGTTGCTTGCTTCACATTACATATTTGGAACTCATAAGTTCTTTAAAGCGGCATAAAAATGTTATGTATTCCAGCCACTGCATTTCCTTTTCTGTACAGTATTTTACTGTAACCCCAGAGTTTAGACTGAGATGACATAACATACTTTTCATCTCTACTTTTTAGCATGGTGTATGTTATATATACCAGACTGGTGCTTTTTATCTGCCCCATAATTTTGTTAGGATCTGGAATTGCATGTTATGAAATGGAAAATGCTGCAATAGCAGACTGTGTTGGATGTCCCACAGATCTGTGCATAATATGTCCTGTGATGTTTATTACATGTCCCATATCTTTGTGCTTTATTAGCCAGGGGCTTATTAAGGGTTCCTAAACATATTTAAACAAAGGGCCAGTTTACTGGCCACTAGATGATCAAGGTGTGGTCTGTGGTTGCTGATAGGCATGTAGAAAAGGTAATACTACAGATCCCCCACAATAGCATTACAACAAAATAATAAATGCCAACCACCAAATAGGTATATAAAGTAAAGATAGACAAAAGGCGGCTTTTTTAGCAAATACTAGTAAGATTTACTTAAGACGAACGGTGAAAGGCGAACAATTAGTCAAAGCATTGTTCTAAAGGCCAGTGATGGCACTAGACAAACTCAGGCTAAATATAATTGAATGGCAACATGAATAGACTTATCAAATAAGCATAGTTATCTCTTGCCGACACGTTTCACTATGTGGCTTCCTCAGTGGAGTTTGCGACTTTAAATATGGGCCTGAGCTAGAAAACTCTAAGATTGGAAAAAATATCCCTGTTTAAGATGTATAATAGTAGTATCAATGTTAAGGGAGTTCCAGTATAAAAAGGAATATCTTGTAAATGATGGGTCACAAACAGGTCATAGTTTTAGTAAAAGCAAGTACTGGCCTGGCAATCACTGGCCTTCAGAACATTACCTCAAATAATTGTTGTTCTTTTACCTTTACGTAAATCTTACTATTGTTTGTCAAAAAGTCCCACTTTCTGTCTTTTTTATGTACTGATGGGTTGGTAAATGGCAACTTGATTTGGGCTGAAGTTTGAGGGCCCTGCAGTAAGTTGGGCTGTGTGTTATATATTACAGACCACTGCACACACTATGCTGTGATGTCCATATCATACTCCAGATTGCATACAGAGCTTTATAATTTATACTTGAGACTTGTTGCAGTCTGTCTGCAATGCTGCATTGTACATACACAGTGTAACACAAGATGCATTGCTAGATATGATTTTATTATTGGTAAGGTTTGTATTTAGTAATATGAATTTAACTTTGTAATCATTTAATAAACATTACCGTGTTTGGTTAAAGAAGATGCTGGTAGAACAAATCTTTTGTAAGTAAAATTGTGGTTACTTCTTGCATCTCGCCTTGCCCTTGATCTGGCAAGGTTTAGGTGCAGCTGGCTGGTGTGACACAACGTGAGCTGCAGCTGGCTGGGGTGTCACAATTTGAGGTGCAGTTGGCAGGGATGTCAAACCGCCCTTGATTTGGCAGGGTTTAGATGCAGCTGGCTGGGGTGTTGCACTCGGGGGTGCAGCTGGCTGGGGTGTTGCACTCGGGGGTGCAGCTGGCTGGGGTGTCGCACTCTGGTGTGCAGCTGGCTGGGGTGTCAAACTCTGGGGTGCATCTGGCTGGTCTGTCACACTCTGGGGTGCAGCTGGCTGGGGCGTCGCACCCTCGGGTGCAGCTGGCTGGGGCGTCGCACCCTCGGGTGCAGCTGGCTGGGGCGTCGCACCCTTGGGTACAGCTGGCTGGGGCGTCGCACCCTCGGGTACAGCTGGCTGGGGCGTCGCATTCTGGGGTACAGCTGGCTGGGGCGGCGCACTCTGGGGTACAGCTGGCTGGGGCGGCGCACTCTGGGGTACAGCTGGCTGAGGTGCCGCACTCTGGGGTGCAGATGGCTGGGGTGTCGCACTTTGGGGTGCAGATGGCTGGGGTGTCGCACTTTGGGGTGCAGATGGCTGGGGTGTCGCACTCTGGGGTGCAGATGGCTGGGGTGTCGCACTCTGGGGTGCAGCTGGCTGGGGTGTCGCACTCTGGGGTACAGCTGGCTGGGGTGCCGCACTCTGCGGTGCAGCTGGTTGGGGTGTCGCACTCTGGGGTGCAGCTGGTTGGGATGTCGCACTTTGAGGTGTAGCAGCTGGCTGGGGCGTCGCACTCTGGGGTACAGCTGGCTGGGGCGTCGCACTCTGGGGTACAGCTGGCTGGGGCGTCGCACTCTGGGGTACAGCTGGCTGGGGCGTCGCACTCTGGGGTGCAGATGGCTGGGGCGTCGCACTTTGGGGTGCAGATGGCTGGGGTGTCGCACTCTGGGGTGCAGATGGCTGGGGTGTCGCACTCTGGGGTGCAGATGGCTGGGGTGTCGCACTCTGGGGTGCAGATGGCTGGGGTGCCGCACTCTGCGGTGCAGCTGGCTGGGGTGCAGCTGGTTGGGATGTCGCACTTTGAGGTGTAGCTCTCTGTGGTGCAGCTGGCTGATTTGTCACACTCTGTGGTGCAGCTGGCTGGGGTGCCGCTGACTGGGGTGTTTCACTCTGGGATGCAGCTGGCTGGCTCGTCACGACCTGAGGTGCAGCTGGCTGGGATATCACAACCTGAGGTGCAGATGGCTGGGGTGCTGCACTCTGGGGTGCAGCTGGCTGTGGTGTCGCATTCTGTGGTGCAGCTGGCAGGGGTGGTGCAGCTGGCTGGGGTGTCGCACTCTGTGGTGTCGCACTCTGTGGTGCACCTGGCTGGGGTATTGCACTTTGTGGTGTCAGGACCTGTGGTGCAGCTGGCTGGAAAGTTGCGCTTTGGGGTGCAGCTGGTTTGGGTGTGGCACTTTGGTTTGCAGCTTGCTGGTCTGTTGCATCTGGCTGGGGTGTCATATTTTGAGGTGCAGCTGGCTGAGATGTCACATTTTGAGGTGCAGCTGGCTGAGATGTCACATTTTGAGGTGCAGCTGACTGGGGTGTCACATTTTGAGGTGCAGCTGGCTGGGGTGTTGCATTTTCAGGTGCAGCTTGCTGGTGTGTTGCATTTTTAGGTGCATCTGGCTGGAGTGCCGCACTCTGGGCTGTAGCTGGCTGGGGTGCTGCATTCTGGGCTGTGGCAACCTGAGGTGCAACTGGCTGGTCTGTTGCACTTTTAGGTGCAGCTGGCTGGGCTGTCGCTCTCTGGGGTGCAGCTGGCTGGGCTGTTGCATTTTGGGGTGCAGCTGGCTGGGCTGTCGCAGTCTGGGGTGCAGTTGGCGGGGCTGTGGCACTCTGGGGTGTAGCTGGCTGGACTGTTGCACTCTGGGGTGTAGCTGGCTGGGCTGTTGCACTCTGGGGTGCAGCTGGCTGGGCTGTTGCACTCTGGGGTGCAGTAGGTTGAGGTGTCTCACTCTGGGGTGCAGCTGGTTGAGGTGTCTCACTCTGGGGTGCAGCTGGTTGAGATGTCTCACTCTGGGGTGCAGCTGGTTGAGGTGTCTGCGGTGCAGCTGGCTGGTCTGTGGTACATTTCGGTGCAGCTGGCTGGGGTGTGGCACTCTGGGGTGCAGCTGGCTGGTCTGTTGCACCTGGCTGGGGCGTCCCACTCTGGGGTGCAGCTGGCTGAGGTGTCACATTTTGAGGTGCAGTTGGCTGAGGTGCTGCACTCTGGGGTGTGGCTGGCTGAGGTGCTGCACTCTGGGATATGGCTGGCTGGGGTGCAGCTGACTGGGGTGTCACACTCTGGGGTGCAGCTGGCTGGGCTGTAGCAGTCTGGGGTGCAGCTGGTGTTGCAAATGTAGGTTGCAAAGTCACTTGTATAGATCCTGTCATACATGTAGAAAAAAGTGTGGGAGAAATAATTTACAAACCTGTAGATAAGTGTGGTTATAAAGTAAAAGAACAGACAGCCGTGTCCTGGTTTGGCTTGATTAGTAAATGTAAGTCATGTATCAGATGTGCATATGCTGTACTTGACATGGGCAAAATTTCATGGCTCAATGTACATTCTCAAAATACCTAGATGAAAAAAAAAACAGGTGAAGATATCCACACTGCAAGGGAGTGAGGGGAGGTGAGTCTATGTTGGCATTAAAGCCCATCTGCAGCCATGGTCACAGAGGGGGGAAGGTCAGGGAGGGGAATGGTTGACAAGGAAAAAAAGGGGTGGGGTGAATGGGTGAAGAAGGGTATAAAATGAAGGGTTTGAAAAGTTCTGGATTTTTTGGGAATTGGGAAAGTTTCCCTCTTTTTTTTTTGTATATGAGGGGTGTTATCTTTGTGGGGGCATTACCGTAGTTTGTGGTCTGTGGGTTGCAGTTGGGGTCCTGGAGGGCAGGGGTGTTGGTGGTTATATTTTGGTGTGTGTATAAAGGGACCAATTTTGGTGTGGTGTTTCCTAAATGGTTGCAGAAAATAGTGTCTGGAGTTGGTGGGCAGCAGTTTTATGAATGCAGTCCTGTCCCCAAGGCAGGGCTGTGCTCCATTATGTATATGCTAGCCCTGAGTAAGAAGTTTGGTCATCTACAGACTTTCTTCCAAAACCTGCAGCTTTTTCAGGTTACTGGTTAAGGGAAAATGGTATTCATGTTATTAGGATATGTATATACAGTGTGTGTGTATATATGTATGTATATATACAGTGTATATAAATGCACTCATACTTATATATACATGCAAAGTACATGTTTTGTACTTTTCAAAAGATGGTGTGTTATTGGTATAAATACTCTATGTAAACGTATATAAGTCAGAAGATTTAAAATTGTTTTAATAAAGCAGCTGCTTGAATATTTACCTTCCAATTTGGTGTCAATGTAAGCCATTAAGGGAAAACAAAGAGGAAAGTGGGGATGGGCAGTTGCTAGGGTTGGGATGGCTTTTGAAATACCCTGGTCACGATTGTCAAATGTCACATTTACCTCTATATACATAAGTATGCTCATCACATTCTTTTTTTAAAGCATTTATTGTGCCATTTCAGAAATAAATGTCTTTTACTTTTTAAGTATTAGTGGTAAGCCTTTGGGTTAAGCTTCTGTGACCTGTTATTTTGCAGTTTGTATTCATCATGGACCATTTTGTAGAAAACTCCACATTCTTCTCATAACCGTTTTCCTATATATAAATTTTAAACTAGTACAGCAATACACAGCAGGTACTATTGCAACCAATACATCAATGGCTTTGCAAAGAACTGGAATCACCACCTACTTGACATGTAATAAATTGGACCTATAGTGAACACACAGAAGGGAATAATAATTGCCTGGATGTAAAGCTAATCCTATGGTTTTATTACTTTCAGCCAAACAGCTGAAACAAACATGCCAATGGCTGTGTAGCAAGTTGTTGAGCTCCTAGGCTGTATACTTGCTATATAGTCAGTGATTCAGAAGGTAATAAAGGCATGAGATCAGAACACCAACCCAACAAGTGGGAATTTTTAAGAATCTGATCAGCAAGGGCTGTAAAGTGATATTTTTTAAAAGAAATCTATGAGAGACAATGTAGACTCCTTTTACTGACTACCTATTGAAAATGGTAATTCTGGCTTTAATATGTTCTAAATCACTGACCTCTTGAAAGAGGTGTTTTAGCATGTAACAGGTTGCAAAGACGATGAATCTTCTACCTGTAAGTAATGCACCCTCAGCAGCCTACGGAATATTGGCAATAGTATAGCAGCTTGACTGAGATAACATATCTAATATCAGTCAACTGTGTGTAACCTTATCTATGAATTTTTTCAACTCTGGTGGCTGGTCAACATAACTGTAGCCAAATATCCATTTTTATCACTTCTTCATATCTACTGGTTCGTACATGGGAAATAAAAGAACCAGTATTTCCAGTGAGTTGTCACTGACAGAGTACACATTACCAACACAATCCTCCGCATGTTTTGTCTCCTGTATCTTCACTCTGATTCTTGCTTTGAAATTCTAACTTTGTTTATGTATCTGAGCCTTTTGAGGAAAGGATTCTGTTTAACAAAGATTTAAGATTTGTTTAATTAAAGATCTCAATGTTGCCTCAATCAGCTAATTTATGGAACAGGAGGCACTTTTACCTTATAGACCTCCTGAAGATGTTGCCTACCACTTACCTTTGCAGGTAGAATCAACCATTGTGAGAATTTGGTCTTGTTTCTGGACCCTGTGTTCTTCATGATGGAGTTCTTGATGATGGGGTCCATGATGGTGGGGTCCATCATGGTGGTGCTCATTATGGTGGGGTCCATCATGGTGGTGCTCATGATGATGGGGTCCATCATTGTGGTGTCCATGATGGTGGTGCTCATGATGATGGGGTCCATCATGGTAGTGCTCATGATGATGTCCATGGTCTCCCTTGACTCCTGACATGATTTGTTTGATATGAAATGGAGTAAAACTGAACAGGTTATAAAGAAGTATTCAAAGTTGTGATTAGGATTGTACTACTCCAGCTCTTTTATATACCGGTGATCTGAATTCGTAGGGATTGACTGGTGATGTAAGGAAAAATTTAGAAAATCCAAGACTATGTATATTTAGGATTGATTGCTAAAAATAGTAAAACCTGATCTCCTCCCATAAGTACTGGTATTTTCATCTTATCCCCCCTCACCTTAACACATCTTTCACAATTCATGTGTAGATCATTTGTATCATTCTGTACATTGTCCTCAGAATCATGTTGTCATGTAAGGGTGGACCATAATCAAATAATATAATATTAATTAGGTATTGTTTTAGTGAACAAGGATACAAAGAAATCATGTGTGTAGGCGCACATGAGTTATCTATGGTACTAGAAATACAAGTTTGCCTAGAAGTTGCCTTCTTTAGGATTGTACTACTACAATAAATGTATTATTCTGTGTTAAATGGCTACCCTAAATAAACAATAGCCTACTCTTGAGGTATATATTTTGTAGGGCAAAGTAACATAAAGGGCTTTAAAGGAATTCTTACCTGTAATGATAGCAGTATGGTCAATTTCATCATTACAACAAGTGCCTTGTTTGTGTCCCTGCCTGTACCTTCTATGTGTCTGCATTCACCAGACCTAAACAAGTAAACAAGAGCTGCAGAAACTAGAAATTGTGTGCCTGTTCATACACATTGCAGTTTCAGCAGTAGGTGCTAATTGTCATATTTTTGTGCATGTGGTTCACATTGTGTATTTAGTTTTTTTTTTTAAAACATGTCATGAGTCATGAAAAAAGGAAAGTACAGTCTCTTCCAAGTGTAAAGTTTTGTGTATCAGGACATAATAAACATAATCTGGACTGCAGAGGAGCACATGGCATATTACAATGTTTCCTTTTTTTTTTTTTTTTTTTAACAATGATTAAGTGAAAATGCAGAAACAGTGTTAGAAACATTATGTATACCCTTACCACTTCCATAGGAATAAAGAGCCTAAGTATACACTGTACTCTACGTAATATTCTAGAATCAAATGTGAGGCTATCTGTCCAACAGCTAAAGCTTGGCTGAGATTTGGGACATGCAACAGGGCAATGACCCCAAGAATGCCAGCAAATCTACAACAGGATGATTATTTTCAGTAAAAGTGTTGCAACGGTCTACTCAAAGTAGACCCAATCTGATCAAAATGTGACAGAACCTTAAGAGGGCATAAATGAATGCCTGCAAATCTCAGAGTGGGTCACAATTCCTCCATTATGTGTGAGAGCCTGATACAGTCATACAGAAACCAATTACTTGGAGTTATTGTTAGTAAGGATGATTACACAATCTTTTCATTCAAAGGATGTAGGTTTTCACACATGACTCCTTTTTCCCCTTTATGTTTTGTTAATAAATTAAATAATTAAATAAAAATAATGCCATAGTGAAATCTTTTGTGTGTTATTTTACATCTGAAGTTGGGTTTAAATAATACAAGTTTTAGAAACCACCTCTCTTTTTTTCTTTTCAATATGTTCAGATACATAAAAAAATGTAGAAACTTTTGAAAGAGGGTGTACTTCATTTTTACCATGACTGATGGTAATGAAAAAAACAATTGGTGTGACATGATTACCGTTAGAGGAGGTGAGTTTGTTGCTGTGATTGTGAGCATTCAGGATGAGTGACACAGAATTTCGGAGTTGGCTCCGGTATAAACATGATGCCACACCAGCAATCCTATTCCTGCAATTGTACGGTAACAGGATCTCTAACAGACCACAGAGTACACCTGTCTGTATATGTGGTGTCACACAATGGTGATGGGAGTTTATGATAATTCACCCAGCAAGGGGGTATTGTTGTAGGGGTATCCACTTGTTGGCAATCTTGTTGCTGGCAGCTTGCCTCTAGTAACTGATTTACTAGTGTATATAAGATATTTAAAGTGAACCCTTCACCACAATTCTTACTTTATATACAATGGTAGGTAACCCTTCTATAAACAAAGTATTTTTTTCTTCTTTTCATTAAGTGCCTGTAAAAAAAAAAAAACAATAAACAAAAAAAAAAACATGTTATGAATCCCAGGATGTTTCAGGCTGCTCCTTCTGCGCATGCCGAATCTTTGTTGCACAGAAGAAGCTTTTCAGTCATTGAAAAATGAAAGGTGCCAATCTAACACATGCCCAGAAATATCGACACTTTTTATTTTATTTTTATAATGAAACGTGCTGTAGTTGTTTCTCCTCTCATCTGGCTATGTCTCCCAATCTTGCACTGTGCAGGTGAGAGATCAGGTGACATAGCCAAAAGACATGACTAGGGTAGTGCGGATTCCATGCCCCCGCTCCTTTCTTCCTTTACCTTCCCCCCCTCCTTTTATTCACTCCTTCCTCCACCAATACTTACCCCTCTCTCCATACTTGAATCATTTCTTAATCTACCTTTTGCTTGCCAACCTCCCCCCTTCTTACCCCCTTCCCCTTTATCAAAACACAACACCTTTTTGGACTTAAAATTATCTGGCAAGCAGCCGTTTATTTATACACAACAAATAATTTAACATAACATTTTGCATAAATAACCATAAATACAAAAATAAACCATATTTTATGGTAATTAACCATAAATAACATACATACATTAATAATAACCCTAAAACTGTAAAAAACTATAAATACCTCAGATTATTAACCTTCTTAATAACCCCCAACATTTCAAAATATTAACACCCCCCCCCCCCAAACTTTAGACTATCCTTTTAGTCTACTTCCTTGAGTTATTTACCCAGGCTGCAGGCCTTGGAAGGTAAAGCCCACCTCCAGTTGCAAGAGTTGCAACCCACCATAACCACCGTTATGACCCCTAGGCCCAACCCTGCCTCAGGGGCCCACCCAAACCAACTTAAAGGGGCACTCCACCACCCGGGATGCCCCTTCACCACCGAATTAGCACAGGGCACTTACCTTCCCCCAGACCCCAACCACCACAGCGCCCAAGGGTGACCACTCATCCTTGAGTGCCCCTCCACACACAAAGGGCCCGTTGCACCCTGTCCTCAAAGCCTAAGAACCAAAGGTCAGAACCTTTGGCGTTCAAGTGCACACCATCCCGCCGCAGATACCGCCACGTCTCCTCCTCCAACTCTCTATGTCTCACTACCACACCTCCGTTCCTAGCCAAAAATCTACCCACCTCCTGAATGACCTTGGTTCCACCTCGGTTGATTCCTTTAACCGACCTCGCATCCCGCCAAGTGGTCCTAGCAATTTTATCTGACCACACTATCTATTATATCTGACCACCTGTAATCTTAAAAAAAACCCAATCTTGCATCCCCGATCAGCTCTCTTATGGCTCTTTTCCCTAGGTCGTTACCTCCTGCATGCACCACTAGCACATTGGGTGGCCTATCCAGCGCTGCAAATTTTCTGACCTCCTGCACCAACCTCCTGCATAACATTCCCGGAATCCCGATCCACCTGACCGTGGCTTCAGCTCTGGGCACTCCCAGCTGCCTGCCGTCCACCCTGACCTCGGCTCTCCAGGCACCACTCCGTACATAAAAATGTCTGAGGATCCACACCAAGCCTGGTTCACCACCTGAAATTACAAAACAAACCATGCCAGCCCCATAGTTCACCATAATGGGCCATCCCCCCGCCTTCCCCCCCAAATGTCCCCTTTTCCCTCTTTAAAGCAAATGAGGCCTCATATACACTTTAAAACGACCAATTCTTTTTATCACTGATTCCCCACGCACCGCCTCTGTGGCGACCCCGATCCTAAAAGAATGTGAGGAATAATCTTTTTTCTGCACCCATAACCTCCCCAAACCCTGCCGGAACACTGCCACAAATTGAAAGCGTGACAAAAACTGGCCATTTTCGTGAACCAACAGGTGACCTGCTCCTTGTGGCCTAACCTTCAGAAAGTCTACTAAAGCCTGCACCGGACAAACCCCCGATCCATGCAAAGGAAGTTCTACCATGAAACCTCTCCCTAACTGATCTGTCTTGAATCCTAATCCTCAAACTCACCTTATCCAGATGGAGAACCACTACTACCTTCTACTAAGATCCCCCCGGTTGATCCTTAGACCGGCTCACCAGCTCACCTACCCTCATGGTTTCAAAGAAAGCCGTCACAAAGGCAGCCCTAAACAATAAAACTTCATACCTCCCAAAACAAACTGTTTGCAAACTCTCCAGCAAACCCTGTAATAACTCGAAAGATAATGGCCCCCTACTGTCCTGCACCCTCCTACCTTTTCTATACCCTTTAAGAGCTTGCCGCACAATAAACGCCTTGGTTACATCTGTCATCCCCCTAAACTTGAAACCAAAAGCCAAACCCGCCATCAATCTATTCACCACCGCCACTGATGCCCCCTCAGCAAATTTCTTAGCCAACAGACACAACACCCCATGAATTTGTGGCCCCTTTGCATCCACTCCCAACTGTGTCTGCCATGTAATCCACTCTTTCCATACCGCTTCGTATGCCTTCCAAGTCCGTTCACTCACTGACCTTAGGACTAACCCTTCGTAAATCCCCTCGCAATCCGCCACAGATTCTCCGGGCACTGATGACCGTTTTCTTCCACCTCCGGTGCCAACACGCGAAAACCTGACCCACTGTAAACGAAAAAAGGCATCGGCCACACCATTAGCAACCCCAGGAATATGTCTAGCAAATATAAACACATTATATTCCATACACCTGACAACCAGATGCCTCAGTAACCACACTGTACAACACCCAAATTGTCACAGTGAAAACGAACCTTTTTGTTGGCCAACTCCCTCCCCCACAGTTCCATTGACAACACAATCGGATACATTTCTAGTACTATCAAATTCTTAACCAGACCTTCGTCCACCCAAACTTGTGGCCAAACCCCTGCACACCACACCACTGGTCGCTCTAACCACAAGGTTTTCCCATTAAAGTTCTCTAAAAACATATCCCACACTTCCAAATCCGCCTGCACCCCCCATTCAACCTCTCTAAATAACCCGGTGCTTTACCCCAGCCGTTCCGGCTGCTAACTGGTGACAAAAAACCCTGCCCATGCGAACCACCCTGCATGCAAACTTCAGTTTTCCTAACAAGAACTGTACCTCTTGCAACCGCATTTTTCTGCGCCCTTTAGCGGGCCTCACATCCAGCCTCAGCGCCTCTAACTTATCCCTAGGCAACCTACTCTCCGTAGCATCCGTGTCCAGTTCAATGCCCAAAAAGGTCAAGGCCGTCATTGGCCCTTCCTTTTTGTCATCCGCCAATTGAACCCCAAACTGCTCAGCCATATGCTGCAAGGTGGCCAACCCTATTAACAGGAAGTCATCCAGGTAATGGATGTCTGAGTCCACTTCCCCCACAAATTGGACCACCCATTCCAGAAAGGTACTGAACTGCTCAAACAAAGCACAAGAAATGGAACAACCCATGGGAAGGCACCTATCAACAAAATACTCCCCCTCCCACTTACAGCCCAACAAACGCACGCATTCTAGGTGAACTGGCAGTAGCCTAAAAGCGGCCTCAATGTCCACTTTCGCCAACAAGGCCCGGGGCCCATACCTCCTCACCCACTTGATCGCTGCGTCAAAGGAAGTGTACGCCACTGCACACACTTCCGGATCGATACCATCATTCACCTGATCCCCCGCGTGGGAATAATAAATGATGGATCATCCTGAACTTCCATGCTTCTCTTTTAGGGACCAAACCCAAAGGGGAAATAACCAAATCTTCCAACAGTGGGGAGGAAAAGGGACCACTCATCCTACCCAAACTCACCTCTTGGCCAATTTGTCCTTCACCACTTCCGGAAATCACAGCGCTGACTTCAAATTCCGCGGCTCTCGTGCTAAACCCACCATGTTGCTGGGTATCCAGAAGCCAACTGAAAACCCCTCCATCAAGCCCTTGGCCGCCACCGTATTGGGGTATTTATCTAAAAAGGGGAGCATCCTTGTGACCTTCACCGGCGTCGCCCCCTTTTCCAACCTCTTCCCCGCCCCTTCCAGAACTCTGCTAGAAACATCTTGCTAACCCGTGGTTGCCCCCACAGCCTGAACATTTGTGGCTAAAACGACCCCCCCTAAACCTACAACCCCCTTCGTTATACAGCCAGCACACCCCTTTCTTCTTACTCCCGACCTCCCTTGAAACGACTGACTAACCCCTTGCCTACCCATTGCCATCAACCTCATCCACAAACTTATGTCTTTGTGGTCCCATCTTAATGACGGCCGCACTGCCTTCCTTTGGCGGAACTGCTCGTCATATCTCAAACAACACACCCCTCCATATTACCTATATTCTTCCCTTACCGTATCCAAATAACAAAAAAGGGCTGCACACTGATCAGTCTGTTTCTCGCTGATTACACCAGCTAAAATACTAAAAGCCTGAATCTAGTTAAGAAAAGTGCGTGGAATTAGCCTGTGCCTCCTCTGTTCACTCTCATCCTTCTGCTCGTCTCCCCCTGCGCCCCTCTCCAAATTAAACCTTTCAAGTGGCAGTAACAAAAACATGTCCACATATTCTCCTCTTAAAATCTTTTCCCGCACCTCTTCTTTCAAATGAACTCCCAAGGGCCCTTTAAAGCACACATACACCTACCAACCCCGCGACACTGTTATTCGGCCAGACCCCTTCCCCCCACCATTTTCACCCGCTGCGCCTCCAACTTGGCTCACCCCCCACTTGCATATTCAACCGAGCCCCCCCTCAGCGCTTGTTGCCCCCCTCCCCCCTCTAACCTGCGGACCACCTCCCTTAACCCAGTGAATATTTCCTTAACCCCCCACCAATGACCCCTCCGCTCACTAACCCCCCCCACCCCCCTTCCTTGTGATAACCTTCCTGTCCCTCCCCAACCATAGAGCACCTCACCCCCACCGATCCTACCTTGCAGTCCCACTGCCAGGGGTCCTGCCGCCTCTCGTCCCGGGCCCCGCACCGCCTCTGGCACCTGGCCCGCGCCTTCATCCTCCCCCGATGACAACACTTCTCCTTCCGACCTCGGCGGTTCCGGGATCGATGAGGGGCCTGCGTCACTTCCTGGAGAACCCAATGACGCAGCCCGGCTCCACCCCCCGTCACTTCCGGTTTCCGGCTGACCACGAGGCCTGGATTCCGACACCATCTTCTGTATTCCTGGGGTCTTCCTCGAACCTCCTTCCTTCCAGGTAGGGCTCCTTCCCAGGCCGCATCCTCTAACGGACCGACTGTCACAACCTTCCGCCGGGACCCCGCAGTACGTGAGGCCCAGGCTTCAGGCGAGGCCCTCTACGGCTGCTCTGGCAACCCAGGCAAGCCGGGGGCTGCACTCTCTGGCAGCCCCAGCCCCCTTCTTAGAAGCTGCCCGTCGGGCCCTCGCAGAATACGAGGTCCTGGCTTCAGGTGCGGCCTCTCCTGACAAGGCTGCACCAGTCCTCAAATGGGGGCTGCATCCCCTGCTGACCACAGCCCCCCCGGCGTGACCTCGCTCCACCAGAGGTCCTCGGCACTGGCAAGGCCTCCCTAGCCGAGGCCTCACTACATTCTGACAGGGGGCTGCGCTCCCTGCCAGCCACAGCTCCCCCACCTGAACTCGGCCAGTGAGGGGGATTCCTCCCTGACTTGGTGCTGCCTAAATTTTGTTAAAGGGTTCGGGACTCAGGCGCACCGGTGGGCTAACCCTCCAAGGCCGTAACCCTTCTAATCTAACTGTGGCGGGCCCACCAACTGTGCCCCCTACTGCTTCAGCAACCCTAGCCTGCAGCGAGGCTTCATCATGTGAAGCCGCCACATCCCTAAGCTGACCCATTATTGAGTCAAAAGACTCCATTAATCCTACCAGTTTCCTTCCCCAATTTTCTTCTTGTAAAAACTGTGACGACAAGCCCCCCCCTATATCTGTGTACTTACTCCACCCCCCTTTGCACTTTTCCCTATGCCTTTCTGCTCCTCCCAAAGCATCTTTCAAATCTTTAACTCTTTCTCCCTCCTATCCTTCTATCCCCCCCCTTTTTCATCTTTTAGCTACCCTAAGCCTACTTCGGGGTAAACACTTTCAGCAAGTTTTTTTTACACCAAACTAGGCTCGGGGTAACCGCCCAGGAGGTTAAGTAACTGTACAAGATATAAACTCTCCTGTGTTGTAGCAGCCAGTGCTATATATTCAGCTTCACAAGAAGACAGTGCGATTGTAGGTTGTTTCTTTGACTTCCAAGAAATCAGTGGACCATTTTTAGTCAGGCTAAAACATTATCCAGTTGTGCTTTTCCTATCATTTTGGTCTGAGGCCCAACTGGCATCACTATATGCCTTAAGTTTCAGATCCTTGTTACATTTTCTGTAACAAGACTTAAAATCAATAGCACCTTTCAAGTATCGTTTTACATGTTTAGCTGTAACCAAGTGTTGTTCATTTGGTCTTGAAAAGTGTTGTGACAGTTTGATAACTAGCCAACATAAGTCTGGTCTTGTTCATGTGGTTAAATAAATCAAACTGCCCACTATCTCCCGATACCTTTTTGCATCTACAGGATTATTATTGTCATTAAAGCTTTTGCTCACAAGGAGTCGATCTTGGTTTACAATCTAACAATACATTTTTCAAGCATTTTTGATATATATTTCTACTGACTTATCTTTATTGCCTCACCGGTATGTTCAAGCGAATACCTTGAAAATATGTGAGTTTTCCAAGCTCTTTCATTTTGAACCTATTGCAAGCATTGGCTTCACAACATTAAGTATTGTTTCATTGCTGGCAGCAATGATAAGATCTTTAACCCCTTATCAACAGTATTGCCATATCATTTCCTAATCGTTTGATATACACACAATGGTCTACAGCAAGGGTCGGCACACTCTAGCCTAATGCAGGCCGGATCTGCCAGGGGGCGTTAGGAACTACGGAGCTGCCGGAGATACAGTGCCTCCTCCTTGCTGTGGCTCCCCTATTTACTGCGGCCGGTGTTGATACTTCCGCCTCCGCAGTAAATAAGGAACGCCCCATGAAGGTAAATCCCTCTCCTCCGCAATGCATACAGAGGAGAGGGATTTCACTTCAGGGGGCGTTCCCTGGTGGGGCGGAGCCATTAGGGCGAGACTCTGGCCTAGTGTGCTCCTGCCCACCCCTGAAATGGCCTAGTAGCCATAAAAGCTTGCCGACCCCTGGTCTACAGAATTCTGTACAAATCCATTTGAGTATAAGAAGTCAGCAGAAGTAGCATTCGATTCCAATTTCTACCTGATTGTTTAAGACCATACAGTGACTTGTTTAGCTTGAGAAAGAACTAACCTCTCATTTGTTTCAGTTTTTATCTCAAAACCTTCTGGTTGATCTAAATAAATCTCACAATTAATTAGGGCATGTAGATAGAGTGTTTTCACATCAATTTGATGTAGGACAAAGTCATATTGTACTGTAATTTGCATTAAATTGCGTAAAGAAGTAAAATTTGCAGTTGGAGAAAAGCTCTTCATGTAATCTACTCCCTTTATTTGACTCTAACCTTTTGCTACATACCTAGATTTATATACTTCAGATCCATCTGCATTGTCTTTTATTGCATAGACCCCTCTACCTCCCACTGAATTTTTACCTTCCTTCTGGTAGGGTGGTCAATGTAAAAGTTTAATTCTCCTTTAGTGAACTGCATTGCATTTAACCAAACTTGTGACTCGCTTGATTCTATGGCTTCTCTAAAATTTTGAGGTCCCTCATGTGCTGTGTAACTACTCAATATTTGTCAGTATCTGATCATTACAATGTGACTCAAGTACATAGTCATCTAGATACTGAGGGGCTTTCCTTTCTCTGTTTGGGTATCGTGGACAATGGCTTTTATGTGTCTGCCTGTCATCTTTGTCCTCTTTATTTTTTACTTCAGAATCTGTGCACTCGTTTGTATTAGAACTGGATATGGGGTATACAGTTCTTTGCCCATAAATATCATTATCATTGTTTGGCAGATCAGTCTGGGTTTGTCATTCAATCACACTCTTTGTAATAAACTTTACTAGTCTGTGTCTCAAGATTTACCTGTGTTTGGGTAATACCCCAGGTATGAGGGACTTTTTTTGTCATATCCTACAAAAATTCCCTTTGTGGATTTTGAGTCTTTCTGTCATACTGGTATGCAAAACATTCTGATCCATAAGTTCCCATCCTTGAAAGATTAGGTTGTCAATACATTTACCCCTGTCAATACATTATATGGAGTTTGCCTCAAATGACTATTAAAACACCTGTTACGAATCATAACTGCATATGTGCATAAATCTTTGGTAGTTAACTTTCTATTAGCATACATCTTGCCATCTCGAAAAGTGTTCTCCAGTTTCTCTCATTTTGTTGGTGTGAGCAGTCACGTTTTGATGGGATGAGTAAGGTGCTGAGGTCTTATGTCTTGTGCCTTACTTTCTGAGTAGTGACTGTAAATCTTTTGATGTAAATTCAGTACCATTGTCAGACCTTATACATTTAATAGTCTCATAGAGGGCTGTATCTGGAATGAACTTCTCTGTGGCCAACACTGTGTCACTCTTACTTTTCAGAAAGTACACAAACACCGCACCAGAATAATCATCAGTGAATGCAATGGCATATCTAAATCCATTCTTTGCTTTTGGGTCTATAGGGCCTGCTAAATAAGCGTGTACTAGTTCAAGTAGGTGTTTTGCTCAGGTGTCAGACTCTCTATTTCAGTTCTAAACAAATTTTCCCTGGGTACAAATCTCCCAACTCAGGTTAGACTTATCATCCTTACCCTAATGTTCATTCCTTCTACTACATTTTGTAGTTTCAAGATATATCATCATAATTACAGTGACCAAGCATTTCATGCCAAGTTTGAATATTATAACAACCATGACAACTATCATTACTTTCCTCAAAAATGTTCAAATAATAAAGCTTGTTGAATTTCTTGATAATGAATTTGGTACCGTTCTTATGGACCAATTGGATACTGTCTTGCCGAAATTCAACAGATGCACCATTCCTTGTTGCCGCTTCAACTGAGAAAATATCCGTTGGATATATAGAGATGTACAGTGCATTTTGTAACATTGTCTTTACTCGATTTCCCTCACTGTTGGCCAGGCATACTTCTGTGTCGCCTTTCTTGAGTGCTATACCAGAAGTCTTTTTCCCATCCACCATCTCAATGTAGTGTTTCTCTGGCTTGAATGTGTTGTCAAATCTTTTAATGTCTTTAATAATATGGCATGTCGCTCTTGTATTAACAATTAGTCCCTTAGATATTAAAATGTTTGCTCTGTATCATCAGTCACATGTTTTGTTTCAATCCGTTTTTATTGAATATTAATAACATAACAGAACAGGTACAGAAAATGGCACATACATAAACACGGGGGCTCTCGGCCCTTCCTTGCAAAAACACAATATACAAAAAGTGACATTTTACATTGACATATCAGTACTTAAAATAAAATAAAATCGGCTGGTCTTTTGCATATACAAACCCAAAATCCACTAAAAACCCAATTATAACAAAATTTACAACTCCCTCGCACTCCGCAAGGTTTACTGCCAAATCGATTTATATTGGGACGATTCTTTGAACCAGTCCCAAGCCGACCATGTCAGCTTATATTGCTCCATCTTATCCTCATCTTCTGCTATTAGTCTCTCCATGTGTTGTATTTTTTCGAATTCCACCAACCAATCTCTCATTGTGGGTACCAAGGGCTGTTTCCACTTTCGGGGTATGATTGTTCTAGCTGCCGTGAGAAAATGTCTAAACACATCCTTCTTACAAGCCTTAATGGACCCAGGAAGAATGGACAGCAGCGACATTTGGGGGGTTAGCTTTAAATTAGAACCAGTCACGCTATAGATATCAGCTATCTGATCCCATAATTTACGAATACCCGGGCATTCCCACCAGATATGTAGCAATGTGCCCCGTTGGGAGTCACATCTCCAGCACAGATCAGAGATCGAAGAAGAAATACGATGGATGTCCGTGGGACACCTGGAGAGGATTTTATAATTGGTCTCTTGGGCCTTACAGGGAAGAGCCATCTTATGGGTCAGGACAAAAGCCTTTTCCCACTCAAGTGGGGAAATAACTACCCCCAATTCTTTCTCCCAATATCTTGTGTAGGTGGGAGCCTTATTAGCATATATTCCGATCAGTATCTCATATACCTGGGAAATAACATGTATCGGCCTATTTTCAGACCGTAGTAATTTTCCGAATGCCGTAAAGCTCCCTAGTGTGGGAAAGGAGAAATTGTGTTATAAAAGAAGATAATTGGATGTGTAATAGCCATGCATTCGGCATCCGCTGCACCCTGGCGTCCAAAGAGGAGAGGGGTGGCGCCCTCCCATTCTGCAGAACACTGCATAACTGCCTATGATTCTCAGCCGTCCAGGATAGAAATTTTTTTGCGTGCATTGCAGGAGCAAACGAGGGATTATCAAACAAGGGGGTCATGGGCCCCACTTTAGAGGACACATGGCCCCCCCTGACAAGAATATCCCACTCCCTCAAAAGATCAGATGTGACAATTGGAAGTGGGCAGTGTGTTTGGAGCCTAGACGTGTCTATCCACAATAAGGAGCGAAGATCAACGGCAGCTACGATATTTTCCAAAAGGACCCAGCTCTTCCAGTCTCTTTTATGAAACTTCTAGCAAACCAAGAGAGAGGTAGTAAATTATATCTCCCTAACTCTGCCTTCAATCTGCCCAACAGTGGTTCATAATTATAACTAAATATTTTAGTCGGGTCTGCCGTTATAAAGACCCCCAGGTACTTGAGCTTCTCGGTACAGAGCCTAAACTTCGTATTATTCTTAAGGTAATGTACCTGGGGAGGCAAGAGTGAAATATTTAGTATTTCGGATTTGTCAAAATTCAGCTTAAAGTTACTTAGCATCCCAAATTTCCCAAACTCCTCTAAAATCGCTGGTATAGAAGACTGAGGAGAAGATATATACATTAGGAGATCGTCAGCAAATAGGGACAGCTTATAATGGTATTTTCCAAACTTTATCCCTTGTACTAACTCATTTGTCCTCAGGGCCACGGCCAGATGTTCCATCACTATAGCATACAGTAGGGGGGATAGTGGGTAACCCTGTCTAGTACCATTAACAATAGGAAATGGCGCTGATAGGCTCCCATTGACCCGCACCCGAGCTGTAGGGGCTGAGTAGAGCGCAGCTATCCTGGCCACCATCAATGGACCCAATCCTATCTGGCGCAATGCCTGGTACATAAATGTCCAGTTCACCCTGTCGAATGCCTTCTCTGCATCAACCGATAACAAACATACAGGAGTCTTGGACATTTTGGCGGCATGGGTAATCAATAAAGTTTTAAGTGTATTATCCCTGGCCTCCCTTCCATTAATAAAGCCCACCTGATCAGTGTGGATCAGGTCTGGTAAATACAGGGATAATCGATTGGCTATCAATTTAGAGAAGAATTTGGCTTCCACATTAATTAAGGAGATTGGTCTATAGTTTGAGCACACAGAATGGTCCTTGCCTGGCTTAGGGAGAACAGTGATATGCGCCTCTAGATTTTGAGTAGGGAAAGGGTTCTCACCAGATATAGAAGAAAATACCCTTGTCATGAACGGGGCCAGGGCCTCTACATGTAGTTTATAGAATTTGGGTGTAAACCCATCTGGTTCTGGACTCTTTCCAGCTGGAGTATTTTTAATTACCGCAGACACCTCAGCCTCCGTGAAAGCAGATTCCAAGCTGGCAGATATTGCCGGATCAAGTTCCGGCAACGCAGTATAAGCTATATAATCTCGAAGGGAAGAGGTAGAATGCGGTGAGGTTTGAATATTATACAGATCAGAATAATATTGTTGGAATACTGATAGTATTTCCTGTGGGAAGGCAGTATTGTTACCTGTAGCATCCCGTATTTGTGGGATATATGTAGCCGCTGGTCTGGGGTATAGCCCCCTCACCAAAAGACGGCCACACTTCTCTCCGTATTGATAGTATGATTTGCGGAATTTATCTCTAAACTTTTGGTGAGCTAAATCGTAAAGTTCAAGTAAACGTCTCCTAGCGGAAGTTAGTTCAATAAACACATCTGAGGACATATTACTTTTATGCTTTTGGACCTTGCTTGTTTGCTGCCTGACCCTGACCTCGGACTACGCTTTTGGACCTTGCTTGTTTGCTGCCTGACCCTGATCTCGGACTACGTTTTTTGGACTCTGCTTGTCTGCACCCTGGTCTTGACTCCTGTGGTCAGCTGCCACTGGCCTGGAGATTGTTCTGGAGTGGCACCTGGTAGCTACCCGGTCTTCACTAGCTACTGGTAGCTAGTGAAGACCGGGTGGCTGCTTAGTTACGCCCCTCTAGAGTTTACCTGGCCAGCGGCACATTGGGTCCACACCTTCGTTCATAACATTGGCCTTAAATGCGTTCAATTTAGAGTAAGAGATGGAGGAGTGACCTGTTGATGTGTCTAACCTAGGGTCCAGAGGAAAATTAAAATCCCCTCCAATAATCAAAGCACCTTCTGCGAATGTACTAAGCTTAGTCAGGAACTGGACAGCTGCTAAAGTTGGCTGTTGATTAGGAGAGTAAAATGAGGCAACCGTGTAAGTCCTATCCCATAGGGAGATCTTTGCCAACACAAATCGTCCCAGCAGGTCAATGCAGGTGTCCAGTATCTGAGTTGGCATTGAATCAGTCACATGTTTTACATGTTTGTCCCACGCCTTCCACCTGCAAAATGTCTCCTTGTGTGTGGAACTCTTGCAATAGTTGCACCACTGTGCCTTCCTTTTATATAAATTGCTCGGGCATGCTTTAGCTGTATGGCTCTTTTGATCGCAATTGTAGCAGACAAGTTTATTGTCTTTTTTCCTTACTGTTGTAACAGGGGTACTTTTTCATTACATTATCAGTACTTGGGCTGACCCGGTATTTTTCAGTATCTTCAAAACTTCTTAACTGTGTTTTAAAATCAGAAAAGGTCATTGTTCCATCACCTTGTGTTACATGTATGGCAAAGGGTGTAAATGTCTCAGGCAAGCCTTTTAGAGTCATAGAAATCAGCAGACCATCACTCATAGTCTCTCCAGCATTCCTCAGAGGCTGTAATGGCTGTTTCTGTGCATATGATATAGTCTGTGACACTCTCAGATTCAGCTTTCTGAAGTGATGTTAACTCTGTGTATAACCTAATTATTTGTGGCTTACCTTAGTGATTTCTCAGAATCTTCAATGCTTTTCTTCCATCATCTGCTGCTTCTCTCATAATCAGAGACAGACTTTTGTCATCTAGGAATTTAATTAACTCAGCATAAGCTTCCTCTTGCTTATTTCTGTCCTCATCTAGGTCTGCCTCATCTGAAGGTTCATGCAGGATGGTTTCTTTAAGCTTCATCAGGCACAGGTGTAATTCTTTTCTTCTCCATCAAATAGCAGTCTGTTCCATCAGTTTCCTCCTTTTCTCCTGGGCTTATAACCTGTTGCCATTATAATAAGAGATGGGAAAACTGTTATAATAATGTTCTCTGATCTTATCTGGTGAACTCCTGCTTTCCTTAGACAGAGTAGGAACTGCACACAGAAACCATGCTGCTCTTCCCTCAGGAAGTCTCTCACTGAGAAGAACAACCGAGTTAAACTTTAAACACATAATCAAAAACAGACTGACAACATTGTCACATGACAGAGGTCCAGTATGAGATATAAAACTATATAGGAGCATACACATTATTACATATCTTAACAAGCATCATTAAACGTGACTTGGTCCATAAGCTGTTTATGGTTTAATTTGCTACAAATATTAACTATATTAACCTCCCTGGCGGTATTCCCGAGTGTGGCTTAGGGTGGATTTTCAATACCAAAAGCGGTAACCCCGAGCAACACTCGGTGGAATCACCAGGTAGAAACTCCTACCTGATTCCCACATTCCAGTGGTGTCCTCCAGCAGTGCTCGTGGCATCCTCCAGTGATGTCCGCGGCGTTCTCCAGCGATGTCCCCCATCTGCTTCCCTGGCGTTTGAACGTCCCGGCCGAGCATCTGCTTGTGAGTCTTATGCTGGAGGGCGAGACTGTTAGGAAGGTAGGTGGGACTGTGCAGGAAATTTAAAATAATTACAATTTTTGAATGTACCGCTTTTACATTTATAAATCCTCATTAACATACCGTCAGGGAGGTTAATAAAGTTCCACAACTTTATATACCCTTAAGACTCACTAAGCAGGTTGTTTGATTCAAGTTTCCTAAAAGTTACCATGAGGTGTGTTAAGGCGATTTCCTATTGATCCCAGACCAATATTTCCCTCTCTATCTTGACCTCTGTTTTCAACGCGTTGGGAGCAGTGATTAACACAACACGCAACTTAAGCATATATAGTTATATCACTTCTTCTCAAATCTTTATTTTCACATCACAGTTTATATAGTCAGACAACCAGGTGGAAGACACTTAGTAGTTAGTCAGTAACAAGAAACTTAATTAACAACTTTGCTGAACAAGACACACATTTTGTTTTGTTAATGATTTCCTAATTTTTCTTTAATTTTGTTTAATAAAAATGATGCTACCTAGAAACACTGATACTGAAGTTTTGTAATGATAATGTTTATGCAGCTGGTAGCTGGAAGTGTGGCTCCTGGGCTGACATAAAATTTCTGTAATAATAAATTATTAACACATTACACAGACATTACACAAAGTATTGGTGCTTCAAAGATGTAAACAGCCCTGTGCTTGATTTCGGACAGCAAGCATCTAACCATGTGCCACTAGATGTCGCTGTATGCATATGTTTTCAACAGAAATTGTAGGTTGGTTTTGTAAAGTTGTGAACCAGGCAACTTGCAAAAAAAATTTGCAAAAAAAAAAAAAAAATGATTTGCAAAAAAACAGGAGAAAAGGTATTTAGCAAGGTATTTTGTCTTCTACAACTGTCGCTCGGCTCGCCACACTACTCTGGGAGAGTGCCAAGCTCACAGTCATGACCAAAATGGCAATGAACAGTGCTTGGGCTATATGCCCATTAAAATATTGTGTATATTAGGGCTCTAGAGGCTTGGTTAGAAAGATTTGGTTTACTTCCTGTCCCAGTAACAACTGTTTTACAGGAGAAAAAGAAAGGGAAAATCTATAACCCAGACAGCTTTAAAAAGCTTTGGAGAGTCCTAGTTATTCCCTTGCTCTTCTTTAAAACAAGCATTGTTCCTTACTTCTGGGGAAACTGTCTGCAGGACAGTGAATTACTAACAATTTCTGGACATGCTGTCCATTATTAAATCTAAACATAACTGGATGATATATAGTTTTGTAAATCACAATTATTGGTAAACAATTGTCATTATTTTACTGTATGTCATGACCAGGGTAGCTCTGACCTTCTAGCCCATCCTTCACCACCACCATCAGATCCTCTGCCTCCCCTCGACCCCCCACTTGCTTACCAACCACTCTCCCACCATTAAATACCCAAACACCAATCTTGGATTTAAATTGACTGTTAAGCAGCCGTTTATTTAACCACCAATAAATGAAATAACCATTCAAGTAATAAACAAATATCCAATAATAAATGACAAATAAATACATTTTACACTTTTAATATGCATGCATACATTACCATAACATAACACTCCATTATTTTTATTAAAATTATTACTAAATTATATAAGGCCAACATATTACATTGAATATAACCTAATCAACGAACTACCTAATTTCCCCCCTTTTAATAATATTTAACTATATCAACAATATCCATAATGGTATCAAACTCCATGCGGCTGCGGGTCTCAGAAGGCAAAATCTGCACCCAACAGGAATTGAACTCTTCCAACATCTCTACCTTGGCCCTCAGCCGCCTAGCACTGCCTCAGGAGCCATAATCATCCATTCACCATAAAGGGGGAGACCCCACCAAAGGGGATCCCCCTGCCAAAATCCACCACTTTTCAAATGCACTGGATCCTTGCCTTCCAAGACCCCAACCGCCACAGCGCTCAGGCGTAAAACCTCACACCTGAGCGCTACCTTCACACTCGCCAAGCTTGTTGAATTTCAGCCAATTAGTCTTACTCCATTCCTGGCTGCAGAAATGGCCCACCACTGTATTCACCATACTCCAAGCTGTGTTGAACTGCAGGCGTCCTTCTGACCCTGCTGGGGGGTGCACTGGCCAGAGCCGCGGCCCACATGTCAGACGGCACTAGTGGGCAATGGACCAGGGGTTGGGGACCTCTGCTCTTAGGACCATTACAATAAATTTATAAAACATAGCTGGATATCCTCAGCTGCATCCATTTTTATGTCTTTGTTACATTTGCAGTCAAGAGAAAGGCTAAGCTCAAACTAGCTGTATACTACTATGGTGATTACTAGCCTTGATCACCTCCTATCCCAGACTAGGCAGCCGTTTGCACAGGTGTTTGCAAGTGGCTGCAAATGCCTTGCAGATTTTTTTGGTCAGGTTTTTATTTGCTTGCAGGGCATTGCAATGTGTGACAGTGCACAAGATGGTGCTCCCTAACAATGCAACCACTGTTTCATTCACACCAACAGTGCTGGGCTGTTCTGTCCAGTGCAGTACCAATGCAAGCACCAAGTAATTTGCATGCAGCAGTTAATGACGACATCATAACAAGTTAGAAAAAATAGGAAAAGAAAGTATTTTATTGCATGTTCTGCGTACAATAAAAACCAATGTAGTCATATAAAAATGTCAAGGATCTCATAAAGATTAAAATCTTTCTGAAGAGAAAACCAGATTTGCACAGACTTAAGAGAAAAGCAATAAAGTTAGGCGTTCTGTCTTGAGAATCCTGTATGTTGCTAGCTTCAGAAAATCATAGCTTGCTGCAGACTACAGTGGGAAGATAATTGGTAATTACACTAAAATGGAAAAAGGCTTGTTTGGCGATCATACATGTAAAAATTATGTTTTCAGTTGAGAAACCTTTGATTTATAAAGAGATTAGGGAGAAACTTTCAACTATATTCCGATAACTTCCGATAAAGTGTAGTTTTCAAGTGTATGCATACCCAAAACTTCTCTACTTACGATACTTGGGACTTACAGTAGGTGGCATTGTGTCCTCATGTAACACATTTTACCATCTGAGACCCTATTGCAAGGGTGCCCACACTTTTTTGGCTTGTGAGCTACTTTTAAAATGACCGAGTCAAAATGATCTACCAACAATAAAAATTTAGACTTAATAACGCCCGTGCGTGGTAGAGTTTATTTTTAAAGGCAGGGCTTCGCGATCTACTTGCGTTGCATTTGAGATCTACGGGTAGATCGCGATCCACCTGTTGGGCACCCCTGCCTTGTTGAATAGGAGGACACAATGCCATGTACTGGTGGTGAACAGTAATGCACAAAAATCCTTTATGGGCGAATGACTCATCATATCCAACTCAAAAATACCAAATATTTTAGGCTGTAAAAAGGAGGAATGAATTGACTACATTTTATTTTTTTCTCCTTTTAAATTAATGTTTTTCCTTTTAAAAAAATACCATGGATCTTTTCACGTTAAATATATGCCATTTCTGTTATTGTTTTGTATACATACATGCATTTTGTACCCTACAGTAGGCTTAATACTCAAGTCAAAGCATTTTCTTGTATTTTCATGTAAAAAATGTAACTTTATATTTAGATTAGTTTTTTCACTTTATATATGTCAATAAAAGCAATGTTTGCCTCTTTTACTGTTAGAAGGGTTTCTGCTCACTTCCTCCTCTGGTGACAACCTTTTTACGAATAAAGAAATCCTTACAACGTATTCTCTAGAGCAATAAAACACGAGTTCTAAATTTCCCCCCAATACTTACCGTCTTATCCAAGGATTAAATAAATAAAAAATAGCTAGTGCTACTGCAATCCAAAATGAATCATTGTGCATATATGTTGGTGATGCAGTTTAGGGCAAAATGGTGAGTTCATATGTGTAGGGAGAAGTGAGTGAAGATCTGAAGGTAAAAACATGATTTAATTAAAGCTTTTTCTGACCTGATACCCTCCCCCACCCCCACCCCCCATGGCCTAATTGTGAAAGACCTGCCCAGGGGTACAATAATATAAAACAAGAGAACATCAACACATGAAATAACAACCCAGCCAGTTCTGTGTTTTATGTAACATCTACTGGGGAATCTGTCATTGAAGCAATAGTAGTCGGTGGGTTAGGTTTGGTGGTCGCCACTTATGTGATTGCTGTTGATTTACCATTTAGGGGACATGAAAATATTACTTTAAATATATATTTTGTCAGTATCTGATTTCAGGACCTTTAACCTCTTAATATGTCCCCTAAACTACAGCCACCCTGTGTCCCTACACAATCCCTATTTAATGTACAGCGCTGCGTAATATGTTAGCGCTATAAAAATCCTGTTTATTAATAATAATAATAATAATAATAATAATAATAATTTTGAAGAGTCCTAGCAGTTAAAGGTTGATGTATAAACAGCCTAGGTCTAGATGCAGAAAGAAATACATTTTATAGTTGTTGTTTATGTATTGTTGCAAAAAATCTCCAAATGCAGGCAGGTTGTTTTAGGTTTGACTCTTGCCACTTAAATATAAAAATAATTATAAATAACAAATGCCAATTTCCTTAAGCTCCTAACAGATTCTATACAGAGCCATTTGATGGAGTGGGTAGGTGGGAGTCAAATAATTTATATTTTATTTTAAAAGCCAAATAATTTAAACTTTGGTGGGATTGGGAAAATAGCTCTTCTAGATGCATTTACCAATAACAATCATTTTCTGTACTAAGCTCAATTTTGTGCTTTAAAATAGAACAAAGACAAATTATGCAGGTGCAAAGATTTTATTTTGAGTTGTATTCAGAGCAGAAGCTTATGTTTTCCAATTTAATGCATTTTTACTTTGAAGCTACAGGAAATACGTTTGCAATCTCCATGGTCCTTGAATCCTTTTAGCAGTGTTTGGACTGGGACTGGCATGGATCAGCACAAGGGTCACAGGGATCTATCCAACACAAAAACAAAATACATGATCAAATTCAAAGGAAGCAATTCTTGTTAGCAGAACAGTGAAAGCTCTGGACTCATCAGATGCATTATTTTTTTCCACACTTGACTGTCTTGTCCTGAAATTAAATATTCCTATTACCTACATACTTTGTTACATGCAGAAATCATTAGAAGCTGAAGTGCAAGTCAATATATCTCTTGGGCCCACCCCATTTCCTTTCTGATGGACTATAAGCATCAATAAACCCTCTCCCACTACTTGTCACTGCTCCCCTTTCATGTAGTGTTATAAATGGGTGATATTTACATTGGGTTGCATAAAGAAGTGTCAATTCCTCCAGTCTGAAACTTGCATTTTAATTGATGTGAATCTGCATCCTTATTTTGTACTGTGACCTATACTTTGTGGTGTAATAGATGGTGGTGCTATCTCATATGTCTGTGGGCCCAAGACTGGCCAGTAATGTTTTGGCTCGAATAGATTTAACTTTGCTAGTATGTGCTAGGTGAAATGTTGATTTATTAACACCATGATTTTGTCAAATATCACAAATACTTCTCCAAGAACTGAAGAGTTTTTTTCAGCAAGGTTTACATTTTCCAGCCATCAAAATATCCATGAATTGCCCTGAACCCATTATTTATCTTGTGTATACTTGACAGGAACCATTCCACCACAAGCACTCCTCCATGTATAGACGTAGACATGCATTCCTAAGCATTCCTAAGCAGTATTGGCACTTATAAGTAACTGAATGCTGGTTGTTTCACAATACTTGTGTGCTTGTTGTAGATCATAAAGAAAAATATAAGCTTTGGCTATAACTTATTCTGCTCCATTGGTATCCTAGTTGCTTACAGCTGGACTTCCTGATGATTTTGGTAAAATGATTTGCTTGACAGGCTACACCTGGTATTGCATTTCCTGATGCGAGAGAGGACCCACCTATTGCTTGAGTGATTTGGCTAAGGAAAAAGCAAACTGGTTCCATGAGATATGTAAATGCATTTTTTGCATGCACAGCTACCTAATTTTATCTAGGAGAAACTACCTAACCTAGCTTTGTTAAAGTGGAATTAAAATTAAATTAACAACTATTTTAAATGGCTAGCTATGACTGAACAAATTACTCTGTCAATCGCACAGGATTCTCTAGGAAAAACCTATTCATCTAATTTCATTACACAATGGGGATAAATATATAATACAGATAAGTTGTATGTTGTACAATTATTATGTTTGTATAGGCCTACACCAAAGAAACCTTTAGTTTGAGCTAGAGATCTATAGATATAGAAATAGCCATTTTTCAGTTTTACTAGTTAGAAGGCATGGCATGGCAAAATCACAAACATGTATAAAGTGTATAGGTAATAAGTCTAATGACTACACTTGTAAAGTTAGTAATAAACATCAGATTTTTTTGTCAAATCAGACAATATTTACAGGTCTACAGAACTGATTCAACCTTTCCAGGTACTTTACCTCAATTCTTAGGTTTCTTGGGGCGTTGTGGGTGAATTGGTTGTATGCTTCCAGGCTAAACTGTGTTATTTTTTAGCAAGAATAGATGGCCTCTGAAATGTCCAGCAGGTGTTACCCGGCCCTTGCGGTGACCTCAAATAATTGTAAATGTTGTCCTAGGCCTACATTTCCTAACTTTTTTTCTTTCTTAAAAATATTTAAACCCCTTTCAAAATAAAATGGATCAATTGCATCATATTATTTGCCCTGTAATAAGTTAGGATAGCTAATTTGCTTGATGTAGCTTTGTGTCCATAATGGACTGAAGAAGTTTTCAAACCAATGTTGTCTCAACAATAACTTTTTCCTTCACTACATTCATATACAACAGAAAAAAAAACATATACCAGTCAGTTCTGAAGCAAAGGATTAAATAGCAATTATTTCCAATAAAAAAAGTTTGTAATTTGACATAATTTCAAATATTTATTTTTGCATGTTTTATTTTGCAGGTTTAATATGTAAATATTTATTTAGAAACCATTTTAACCGGTAATAAATACTGTACCTTTCACATGGCCACCAGAGCTTTGGCACTGCTGCACAGGTTTGCATGCTAAAAAGAAAGCAAATACACAATGTCTGTTTTTATAGTACTTAATTTGTTTTTCTCTAAACATATTTGTACCCCCTCCCCATTGTGGTCAGTAACTCCTATATGTCCTTATAATTTTTTGCTAGTAGTACTTTTGGTTAACATGACAAAGCTTGCAAAAAACTTAATGTACTGATTCGTAGACTCCACTCTTTAAAACTCCAAACATTGTCATGTAACCGTTTGACAGAGGCACTGGGTGCGTGGGTTCAATTTAATAAAATAGTACTTCAGCAGTTATGCTGCTAATACACTAGCCAAATTAGTGTAGATCATTCATCTTTCCACTTTGTTTGCAAGTTTCAAACAATATATGGTCAACGTGCAGTATAAATAGAAGCAAACCACCTTTGTGTAGTGTGAAAAAAAGGATTTTTTAAATAATTTCTATCCCATTCTTTATTGTTTGTTTTTTTTTTAAACTAGGAAACGTTGGTGGCAAATATCTACATAAAGGTTTGCAAGCATTAAGCTGACCATACATGTGGCAATTTTAATTCATTAATTACAATCATTTCATTTCAATCACAGGAAATTACATATCAAATCACAAGCAATGGTCAGACTTCAAGCATTCTTTCACTCACAAGTATTATAGGCCAGAATTCAACCAATAAAGGCGTTTATACTGTGCAATAAATTACAATACAACACTAAATAATATAGATTAGGACTATTTCAGTCCAGTGAAAACTGAAATAATATTGAAGCAATTTAAATGTTTTCTTTTAGTAACAATTAGCATCCTATGAGTGTCACAAAACAAATATTATACTTGTACAGGAGTTATAGAAAACCAGAGAATAACTTACGGTCCTGGCAGATGCTTTGCTTCTGGCATGGGTCTGGGCACTTAGACTGCTGCTGGCATGGGTCTGGGCACTTAGACTGCTGCTGGCATGGGTCTGGGCACTTAGACTGCTGCTGGCATGGGTCCGGACACTTAGATTGCTGCTGGCACTGGGATTTATGTCCTCCTTTAACTCCAGACATGATTGGTTAGTGGTGCTTTGGTCCTCTTTTTCTGGAATAAAGAAAATGCAGAATGGTTTGCTGAGTTAACTTAAGTGACTCTTTATATACACACAGATTTGCCCGCCTCACATTTTTAAAGCATGAGCAAAATGTTTCAGTTTTTAGACCAAAAAAAACTAGGATATTCCTGACAGTAAGGATTATTTGAATTTAATTGGGTTTAATTGTTTCCTTGAAGTGGGAGCCTCCCTGAAAGCCACCCATGCCACGTATCTATATGAAACCGGTGCACTTTTATGGCTAATGATTTAGAAATACTCCTCTTCTTTGAAACCACCTGTCATATAATTTGATGAAATAAAGATGATAAACAGTTTTGGGTGAGTAACAAACACAAAGAAAAGCCTAAGTAAATAACAGGGTATGAACTGTAAACCATTTAGCTGACACACAAAGGAAAACCAATCCTGAGTTATTTGAGGATAAAATACATTAAAAAAATTCATAGCTAGCAATTTACAACTGACATTGTTTATACCTTTTGAAATGTACTACAGGCACCTTTTTTATTATTGGTCAGCTTAAGTCATCAAAGACGTAATCTACAAATGAATAGCAAAGGATGATCCATCTGCAAACTTTATTGTAAAAAAAAAAATCCTTTTACATGTTGAATAAGCAGTATGGTCTACAAAATCCAAATCCAAACTAAATTAATGAATATTATCTGTTCTTTGTGGTACCATCTGTATTCCTAGGCACTATCCGGAAGCTTTGCCTTGCCATTGAATCTTTGATCATGTTAGATGTAAAAATATTTATCTAATTCTGTTACTTAATGAACTACCCAAGCCTGAGATTGTTCAGTACCATGTCCCTCCTGTGTCCTACATATGTCCCAAATAGTGTGAACATGGGTTAATGCATGCACAAATGTATTCATGTGTACATAATAATGCACATACATTTTTTTAAAAACTAGTTTTGTAAATTTAGGATGCCAATTATAAAGGCATCCTAAATCCCTATATATATATTTTTGTGTGGTCTGTTTGGATATACATCTCTGCTTTCTACTGCGTTTGAATACTATACCAAACAAAGGGCCTGATTTATTAAAGTTATCCAAGAATGGAGAAGACAGACTAACAAGGGGGCCTTGCAATAGATCTGATTTGGGATTGAAAATAATTGCCAATTTATAGCAAGTGTTTTTAAGAAATCCATTCCAGTTTGGCGGGATCACCCATGTTCTCCCAAGATAGTCTATCTTTCCTGCCTGGAGAGCCCTAAAAATAGGACCCAAAGTCTCTGATTGTGTTTCAGAACATCTTTCCTAAACCTGAATTGCTACATGTTACTTATTAAAATCCTAAAAAAATAAAAACTTGGGGCAAAACTTTATTTTGGTTCTGGTTAAAGCAAAGAAGTGTTAGATTATCTGTCAGATTGTTGATGCTTATTGAGGACGTTTCCCCTTACATCTATAGGATGGGAAGTGATGTAAGGGTTCGTTCACACCAGCAGTGTTGGGCAGTGTAGGTCGTAAACACTGATGTATTGCAAAGCAAGGCAACCCAATGTGGAACACAACTATGACACTGAAATTTAGAACACAAAGAAAAAGAAAACATAAAGCACTGTAATGTTTATGGCTATGAGTTTACACCAGTACACAGCAGTTCATGATCTGCTTGTCTGTTCGCATGGTGTCTATCTTTCGCATCATTATCACAAGGTCTTAAAGTGAGAAAAAGTAGGGGAAAAAAAAAAGCTGGCCAAATCTTTTACTCTTCCCTGTTCTATGTAAGATATTTTATTTTCTGGCTGAGATTTGGCTTTAAATATCCCCTCCAATCCTCATCCTGTTACCGGTAGTAAGTATTTTGTATAGGCTACACACTTCTTACTAATCTACTTTCTACGTCAGAATAAAATGATTTAAACTATTAAAGGCATTTTATTGACATAAACAGACAATCCAGAGGTAGAATGATGGGTATAGGTGCCCATCTACATGTCAGATATTCAGCTGACACAAGCACAATCATTTGTCTTCGTGTGTACGAATGATTGTCATCCAGGTCCAAGAACTAATAACTGACGTAATTGAAACAGTTTATTGGTATTGTTACATATGTTTTTTTCGCTGAATGTTTATCCAAAAGACATAAATACTCTCCACCCTTTTTGTCATGTGCGTTTAATTGAATGTTTTTTTTTTTTTTTTTTATTGGAAGTCTTATTTTAGCTGTTTAATGCTTAAATGCTTTTCAAAGTAAAATAGTAAACTATAACTGGTAGGGCAGGTTTGCAGATCACTTTTTGTTCTTACCTATATGTTTCTTCAGAATTTTATGAGTGTGAAACAATCTTTTATGGTTATGAGGCGTACCTAGATAATTTGTTTTACAGCATTAACATGTATAATTTTATTCGATTTATGTTCCTAAATCAAACACATGACAGAAAAGCAATCCTATTATTAAGCAGTATCAGGGTGATTAAGCTGTGAGATAGCATGTCTAAAATATGCTAAATATTGAATTTGAATACATTTTAAGGTTCTTTTACATTTCCACGTATTTTAGTAATGGTCTGAGTTTTGCATTAAATATCGGGGTATTTCATACTGGTTTAGAAAGAACTACCTAAGCATGATAAAATGCCTTATCATGCTGGGCATAGCATGTTAGTTCACAATATCATAAATAATTAGGTAAAGTTATGCCTAAATAATCTTGATGATTTAAATGTAAAGCAGCTACAAATGACTCTGTATTGAGTACAGTAATACACAACTTAACAAATATAACAAAAAAATAACAAATCAACATTGTAACAAATCAACACAGTGAGGTGAGGTGAACTACTTAAATACACTGCCTTGTCTGGCCTTAAAAATAATTTTTAAATCTATCTGGAGCAACGATGGGGATGAACTGATATAGCAGTTATCACTAAAATTATGGATTTCTTGAAAGGGCTAAGATATCAGCACAGGTATACAGAGTTTGTCCGTGCTGTGTATGTGTCATTTGGTACGGCATACCTAAGCAACTAGTCCAAGTGACCACACTCATGGAAATGTATTCATTTCTGTGGTCCCAGGTGTTAGATTTAGTCTAGGATCATCTCAGCCCTTTATACCATTGCAATACCAACCATTGTATGAAGACCATGCTCTGGAATGCAGTTCCATTCCCACCATAAAACCTACATACAATGGCCATTTGGTACTTGTGTATCAAAACGCGAGCCAATAGTTGACATTTCATTTAAATACTGAGCTCTCAGGAACATGGCTTGAAAGACATGGACTCTTTATTAACAGATAATGCTAATAAGTCAACTAACGTTCCACTTTCAAAATATGTGATTAGGCAGGGCTTTATTGAAGAAAGGGACAGGTGATGTCTATTCTGCAATAAATATTTTTACTTGTCTGATAGTTGCCCATTTGTCAAAATTTGCTGGATACCTAGCAACTGAATTAACTCTTGCATGTAAGTTAAGTCATCTTGTTTTGCTTGGTAGCAATATCTTTTGCTGTATATATGTATGACCGCCCAGCCAATAAAGATGGCTGAAGACCAGAAGGAAGAAAATGGTGGTGCCTGCAATGGAACGGGGACAGGTGAGTATTCCCTGGGTTTAGTTCCACTTAAATGTTTGCAGTCTCTGAGAGTCTTTTGTATTGTTTGTGCAGTCTTTTGGTAGGCATACATATTAAATAAAATGCAAACATGCTGTGGCAAACCATGAAAAACAAAATAAAATAGTGTTTTTGAGGCATGGTTAGGCATGACGAACATAATTTTTAAAGAGACTTCCAATACGGCTGACATACTTAACAATTCTAATCCTTTGTGTGTACATAGCTCACAGAAGTTTGGTCCAAGGTAAAGTGAAAGCATTGATTGTTTAGTTGAAATACTGATCCTTTGCCTTTCATCTGAACTCTGTCTGTTTACCTGAGTTTGACTTGATGTCATCCTCTTGCAGTTTCTGTAAAGTAATGCTCAGACTGGATTAAGATTAAGCAGTAGTAAAAAAGATTATTTTACCAGTGTGCTACTTCATATGTTACCGTATATACATGGAGTAGGGAAGTGATAAAAATCTTTAGTGTAATTGAAAAATTAGGTCTTCTTTGTTGGCATTAAAATGTTTTCTATTTGGCAAGGCTATGTAAATCTCAGAACTGGCTGGACACAAATTCAATTTATTTAGCAACGTGTAATTCTTGTTAAGTAGCTTCATATGTACCATATATGAATTTCATATGTATATTATATGTATATTGTATTATATATGTATATTGAGCTGTGTACCAAGCTTGGAACCTAGCTTTAGGTAAAAAAAAAAACAAACAAAAACAACTTTTACCTGAAATTCTTTTGTGTTCAAGACGTTCTGCTGCAAAGGGTAGCTGTGAATGGGTCACCATGTCTCCCAACATCGGAAGCTGTAAACAAGGAACATTTAGACATACACAGATGTCCCTAGTGCCATACCTAGTCAGTCATATTCAGCGCTCTGAGCAAATGGTGCTGAAAACATAGCTTGAAGGAGCATAGTTAAATTAATTCTGAGACTTGTACCTACAGCACACAGTCTACAGTCCTTGTACTCACAACATATTACACAATTACTGTGCTATAAGTCTCCTTTACATACATTTAAATGGAAATAAAATGACAAAAATACAGAGAGCCAATACTTTATCTGAACCTACCTTAAAACAACTTAGTTACAACTTCACTGACAACTGTTAAAATAATAAACACTGTGGTCTTGAGCACAGCAAAGCAAAATTGTTCCTCCACTCAACTAAGGGGCTTTGACCTGAGAGATGTTTGAATTATGTTGTACACCCAAAACAGTATAATCATGGTTCGGGAGGAGGTGTATTCCATTTACCAAGGATTTCTAATGGAAGGGAATTTTCATGCAGTCCATGGGTTTGGCTGCATAAAAATAACCTTGTGTAAATAGACTGTTAGAGAATATTGTCAAGATAAGGATGAAGTAGATTTGGATGAGTATATAGCCATTGCAAGATGGCAATCAACCTCATGGATAAACCATTTGAAAGCAAAACATGTCTGGCTGTTTTAGAGGTTATAAAAGATTGCTGACTGTGGGGTTTTTTGTAAGGTAATAACATATTATCCCCTCATATATCTAGTGCCAGAACAATAAAATGCTTGCTAGAATGGTCAGAAGCAAAGTGGGAGCAGCCTGGAGGGGAATAGAAAGTTTATGTTGTTGTTCAGTCAAGAGAATCTTTTATTGTTAGTGGAGCACCTAGGATAGAGTGACAGGTTTACACTGTGCCAGGGATCACTACACTGATCTCCAGTGTGATGAAGAAGCACTATCCTAACCACCATTGTGATGGGTTCATTCTGTGACTGGGACTATTACACAATTTTCTAGAACAATATGGACATTTAACTGACCTCCAGTTTAATGTTAGACACTTGAAAATTAAAAGTTTAGTATTTTGTTGTTAAAAAAATAAAGAACTGACCGTGTTTGTACAAAATGTGTGTGTGTATGTATATATATATATATATATATATGTATATATATATATATTTATATGTATATATATATATATTTTATTGGCAGAACAAATAACCACAAATAATATATTGCAAAAAGGAATACAGATTTTTATTGGCCAATGTTCACGAACAGGCAATAAAAATATGTGGGCTTTGGCTGAATAAAATGGGATGGGTGTAGCCTAATTTGCAGAGGAGAAAATGGGTAGCTCAGGCTATAGGCACAAATCTGTCTTCACTTATCTCAGCAAAAACTTCCTTGGCCCTGGCAAGGATTACAGGGATCAGGGCCGCAAAAAACAGGAACGACACAAGGATTGCAAGGGTTGCATGGATCTGCCAAGAGAGAAATGAATTAGTATTATACGTCAGCCTATATTATAGTATATACCGTAGTTTTATACTTTTCTTTTTCGAAACACTAATTTATTTTAAGATCAGGGATTTTTTTTGCATGCATTCAAGATCATTCAGACCAGAGAATGAGTTAAAACTGCCGACCATGATATATTTTCTGAAAGCAAAGAACATGTCCCATTGTTTCCCAAATCTCTATTTTCAGTAAAACTATACAAATTTTTTTTAGTGAACACAAAAACAATATATTAGTTTGTATAGTTTGCATTTTTAAGAATATTTTAAGTAAATTTAGGATAAGACCTTAAGTTTTAGCATTAGTTAAATCCTTTAAAATACCTCAAACCTAGCATCTGCAAAATAACAAAACCTGCAATAATCAAAATTGTCCAAAAAAAAAAAAAAATGGGATTCTTGAGATGAAACAAGCATTGCTCTTGTCAAGTTTTATCATCTAATCCTCATCAGTTTAAAGTTGCAACTTCCACTTAATTAACCTCCCTAGTGGTAACCCCGAGTGTGACTCGGGGTGGAAAAAAGTTGCTACAAGTGGTAACCCTGAGCCACTGTCGGAGTTGGAACACCTAGGGAAGGTTAGTAAATAGAGCCCTTACCTGATCCGCCGGGGTCTCGCGCCGTCCAGTGCCGCAATGTCCGTCTTCTTGCTTCTGCTCCGATGAGTCACCGGGGGAGTTCCTGGTGACGTTTGTGCGTGTGTACGCCCCGGCCGGGTGGAGCGGGAAATTCAAAATCCATTTGTATTGCATTCAATACAAAATAACTGTATTGAATGCAATACATTGGATTTTTATGTGTAAAAGCAGTACATTGTTTTCAAGAACATTTATTTTACAGTATGTATAATACTATGAGTATAATAGTAGAAAACTAAGTGTCATTTAACCAGTGGGACACAGGCACAAAACAGACTGGGTTTTTAACCATTATCTTCATATTAAATCTGAAAAACTATACTTCTATAGTTTAGAAAATGTTAATTCATTTTCTCCTGCATATACTTGTATCTGTTGAGGATATTGTAAATATTCACTTCAATTATCCAGTCATTTGTAAAGCAAATTTCTATTTACCTATTTCATCTGCACAAAAAGTGAACATTTACTTTATTATGTAAAAAAAAATCAACTCCTTTATTAAATCTGCCTCTACATATTACCTGCCCTTAGGTGAGGGACAATTAGTTTAGAGACTGATAGCTTTTTGTACTATCATCAGGTATCAACAGTCATTCACTAACACATTGGTTGCTCGATAAAAAATGCTGTTCTAATCAGTAGTGGTTTAGTAGTTTTGTAATACAGAGTTTTAAAAAAGACACATGTTTCTCACCCATAGATTTAGGATCAATCAATCTATCTCTTCTAAATGATAGAAGGGTATGTTTCATGATTGGACTTTTTTCAAGTTGTTTTCCATTTGTTGATGATCCTAAATTCTAAACACATTTATGAATTTCATCTAATTACCCTGCTGGTGAACATAGAGGTTGCCTCGCTGAAAACTCCGAGGTCTGCATGCTGAAAAATCACAAACATTTATATTAAAGAGGAGCATGCAGCAACAATTGAAATAAACCAGTGAACATCCAAAGCCATAATTGAAATATTGCAAAAGCAGTGAGATCCTCTTATTTTCATTGAGCATTACCTTCTGCTTCATTCCTTCACCTTTAGATTGTGGGCATATATACTTCTTATTGTTGTTTTGATATACACAGTCTATATTGATCACTGTGGCATTGATGTTGTCTACTACCTCTATAATATGCACCCATGTTTGTTTCTTATTTTGCACAGTGCCACCAAAGTTGATGGTGCTTTATTAACTTCCTTAGCAGTAATGCTAAGTGTGCGAGTGTGGTTTGGAGTGAATTATCCATACCAAAAGTGGTAACCCTAGGCCACACTCGGGGTGAAATTGCCAGGGAGTTTTAAAGCTTACCTAGTAAGCGGTGCCCATGGCATCCTCCAGCGATGCCTGCCATTTTCTTCCCCTGTCGATGCCAGCAGGGCATCTGTGTAACCTGGCGATGCCTGGCCGGCATCAGCGTTCCCAGTGTGGGGATGCGAAGCCAGGGGAAGCAGATGCTGGCTGGACATCTGCGTGCGAGCTTGCGGCAGAGGGGCGAGACCAGGCAGGAAATTTAAAATACTAAGTATTTTTAAATGTACCGCTTTTACATTTAAAAATGCAGTACTTATTATTTATATCGCCAGGGAGGGTAATTAATAGAAACAATCTAAACTGTTATTTTTTTACCTGAACCAGAAGATCATCAAGCTTCCTTTTATAGGTTTCTGATTCATGGAACTACTACCACCATTATAAATTTCTGTTTTGAAGAAGTCTTAGAGAGACAGCAAGTGGGTTAAGTCAAAAACCTAGCCTAAGTTACCATAGTATAGACCTAAGGTACACTTCTATCAGATCTTCCTAAAAGTTTAACCTTATTTTCTGCCTACCAGATCTTTAAAGTAAAACTCTTTTTTAGATTTGGATGGACTAGAACCACGGCCAGGTTGGTATTGCAGTATGTGTCCTGTTAGGGAGATTAATTCTCTCTCATTGTCTTGACCACCAATATAACCCTCAATAAAAGGAGGATAATTTTACTCTGCCCCTGAACATTTATTAGATCTTCCTTCTATATGTATTTTCTATATTTTATATATATTTACTCTATATGTAACTTTTATATTGTGGACAGAAAATCATTTTACTTACAATCCTGGCATGGATCTTTGCAGACTGCTGTCCTCTGGCAAGGGTTCTTGCATGGATCTTGGCATTGAATCTTCTGGACACATTTTTTGGTTCCAGACATGCCTGTGTTTAAGTTTGGTTTGAGTTTTCTTTGAGAATTTTAGGGGTTAAGGAGATATTTGGTTGTTTGAAAAGTTCACAATGGGGCCTTTTATATATACTGTAAAAGGAACTGAAATTGGGGCACGTTCTTTAACTGAATGGTCACAAGAAATTTACAATGTGCCTAACCACCTGGGCGTTAAACCCGACATAGTTCGGGGTAAAAACACTTGCAAAAAGTGTTAAACCCAAACTTTTCCCAGGTGGTTAAAAATATAAACAAACGTTGTATTTCAATCCGATTGTCAAACATTTTATGACAATCGGATTACAACTGTAAGAAAATACTTACCCGGTCCCCGCAGCTCCTCCGGACACCTCCTCTGTCTTCCTTCTTCTCCTGGCGAGTGCAGTGACGATGTCCGGGGTTTCCCGGTGAGGTCGCTGCATGCGTGGGTGCGGGAGGCGGGGCAGGAAATTCAAATAACTTTTTGTATTATACAAAAAAGCTGTATTGAGTCAAATACAAAGAAATCTTTATATAATATATATATATATATATATATATATTTTTTTTTTTACATGATTGTGTGTTTCAAACTTTTTTTATATTCATGATATCTACTAGAACCCTGTTCGGACATATTTCTGTAAGTTACAGGTCTACAATTTAAATAAAAAATTTCATGAAAAACAGTGTACCGCTTTTGGTACAAAAATCTAGTCATCAGTGAAACGCCCAGGTGGTTAACAACATATCATCCACATGCATAATATCTACTAATTTATTAGAATCTCTTACTCCGCACTGTGGTATCTACACCTAATTGTTTGTGATTGTTAAATAATGTGTTTATATACTGTTCAATTGTTTTAATTAGGGTTGATTACTGGAGAGTAAACCTATGCCTAAAGTCATACTTTTATTGAAGCACTTGTGCCGTGGTTTGCAAATACCCCTCAAACACATTTAAGCAGAATGAGGAAGCATTGGAACCTTATATAATTATTTATAACTGTCTCAAGGACAGGAAGTAATGGTGAATTTTTTCAAAAAGGACACAGACAAAATTGAAAACTTACCAGACATTTTTAAATCTGTAACACTTTCTATCTCCCCAAAAAAATAGGTGGAGTATTTTTTAAATTGGCTATATTTTAAAAGGCAACATAAAGTATATTTTTTAGTTCTATAACTATGAAATATTGCATAATAATACTTAATATTTTATTTCCCCCATTTAGCAGTTGAATACCAGTTCATAAACTTACTATAGGTAAAAGAAAACAACACATAGATACATTAACTAAAATTGACCCACAACCGAACTGTATTTCATTTAAAGCCCTTATCATAAAACACCCTCTAATCCTAAAGTAAAGGATCATGGGCTTAAACAGCTGTCATGTGCCAAGTTGTTAAAAGAAACATTTTATCCATTGAGACTGTGTGTCCCTAAGAAATGCAGGGAAAGTGTAAAAGGCTCCAGGGAAAGAGAGTATTAATAGGTTTGGATAGGTTTGCTAGAAAAGAAACCAGGTTCTATAGGGCCTTGGAGCCGGCCAAGGGAGTGAAAGGGTAGGTTTCCTGGCCAAACCCATGCCTGATTTGGCTTATATTCACCTGCACTCAAGGGGGAAATGATCAGCCAGTGTGTTGCAGGCTAGAGTGTGATCAGCCAGAGGCTAGAGTATGATGAGAAGGCAGTCAGAGGGTTCCAGCCTTCCAGCCTGAGAAGGCAGCCAGAGGGTTCCATGCTGAGAGGAAGTGTGTTCCAGGCTGGAAAAGGAACCAGACTCTGTTCCAGGCTGCAGGAAAAGGGGACATAGCTCCAGGAAAGCCAGTGGACAAACAAGACTTAAACTGTGAGTGAAGAGTGGTGTTATAGTTTGTTTTAGAAAAAGAGGGCATGCAGTGAGGTAGCCAGATGTCCAGCCGAGTTACTGTTTATTATTTTGTTGTAAAGTTGTGGAGTGTGCTGTAACACTTGGCCAAGGACATGAATACTGCTGTTATTTTGTACTTTTGGAGTCTGCTGCCTCTGGTCTGCCCTGTAAGCATCCCGTTACCATGAGCAACCCCCAGTAAGTTACCACACCATCTTTTTATTGTTTTTTTCTGCACTCACATGACTCTTGCTAGGCTTTCTCTTTTGAACACAGACAGAGTACTATTGTGGCTCTGGACTGGGAACTGCTGGGTCATTTGTGTCAAGGTATAACTACATGAAGAGAACATCAGGGAGGGCATGCATTATGAGCAATCTTCACACACCATAAATTCATTTCACTACGGTGACTGGTTATGTTTAAGGATTGAAATGTACCTTTGTGATTTGTTCTCTTGTGGTAAAAACATTTGTGTTACTACTATGTATATTGCATGTTTAAGTGTATCGCTATTACAATTTTTAGTCCATTCCTGTGCTTCCTTACCCAAATGCATGTTAACATGTGACACAACACCTGTTTAACATATGTGCATTACCCAATTGCACATGGAGTGTGGAAGAGCAAATGGGTCATAAGACAATAATAGGACACCAAATCACACCATAAATAGCACCTTCACAGTAAGCTGCATATTCTTTTCACAAATGAGGTATTAGAAGGAGCTCAAATCTTGAAGAATAAACTGGATTGGGCTTTACGTGGCTAAGTGGTTAGCACTCTGGCCTTTTCAGAGCTGGATGCCAGGTTCAAATCTCTGCCAGGCCGCTATATGCATGGAGTTTTCAGGTTTCCTCCGTGTACTCTGATTTCCTCCCAAATTCCAAAAACATGCAGTTAGGTTAATTGGCTTCCCCCTAAAAAATTGACCTTAGACAGTGTTATTGGCATGTAATTATGGTAGGACATTAGATTGTGAGATCCTGTGAGGGACAGCTAGTGACATGACTATGGACTTTGTACAGTGCTGCGTAATATGTTGGTGCTATATAATTAATGTGTAATAATAATGAAAAATGTGCACTTATTGTCTTATCGAATGGTTGGAGCTGAAATGTATCCATTCTCTGATGTGACAGATGTCCTACAATCATATCCAGCAATCACCATTCTGTAGTTGTGTTTTCTTTTTCTTTTGTTCATCACACTTTACCATATACACATCCATTGTGTCATTCATTTTAATTCAAGGGTTTCTGTTTATTTAAAAAAAATCCTGTGAATGTAAAATTCTATGTTTTCACTGCAAATATATATATATAACTGGCATGTACTTTTATGTAGATGCATACTTCTCTACAGGTGCACAGAATTTAAGACATGCATAACAAATGTGACAATATAAGGTATAATCTCAAACAGTGATTTAGTTGTTTGAAATTTTGATTAAGAGTTTATTATCAAGGCCAACACTGTTTACATTTTAGTCCGTTTGATGTGGCATTATTTTTTTTTTTGTTTTATCTGCTTTAAAACGTAGAAACCTGGTCACTATATAGGCTTTAACATGTAATTGTAAAGAAACATCCACCTATGTACATTTCTTTATCTGAAACAGGCAACATTCCTAACACTCATAGGAAAAGATATGCGATGAAAGACATCAATTTTAAACGTGCTTTAAAAGTCCCGCTTAAAATTGATGTCTTTGATTGCATATCTTTTCCTATGTAAATTTGAAGGTAATTTTCATTTGTTATAGATCCATCACCTTAATAGTATTTGGTAATTCTGCCAGAGATATTCCAAAGAAACTCAAGAGTTACATCTCAGACAATACAGGGCTTAGTTAGCTTGGTTCAGGTTCATGACAGTGCAATTAAAAAAGACTCAACATGTATTGCTAATTTTTAAGGAATACCAGGAAAAGCATTCTTTTCTACAGAAAGAACAAGGCAGCTTACAGTTGAAAAGTTCCATATGAACAAACCACAAGACTTCTAAAACATTTGTTTGGCAGACACGGGACCTGGGCACCTTGCAGTCATTGGGCGTGATTTGTTAAAGTTCTTCAAGGATGAATAGGATACACTTTCATAAGTGATGCTGGGTGATCCAGCAAACCTGGATAGGATATGGTCCAGGACTAAAAACATTTACTAACAAATAGCAAATTACTTCTTGAATGGATTTCCTAAGTTTTCTGGAACAACAAGCTTCATTGATGAAAGTGTATCCTCTCCAGGAGAGCTTTAATGAATCAGGCCCATTGAGTCAACCATTAAGTCCTTTGTATACCAAGGTATTCTAGCATCCAATATGAGGTTATCTGTGAATAGGTAAAGGTTGGACAAATTGGATCATGCAGTAGGACAATAATCCCAAGCACACCAACAATTCTACAACAGAATGGCTGAAAAAGAAAAAAATCAAGGTGTTGCAGAGACCCAAAGTCAAAGTCAAGACCTATCTAAGCCTAATCGAAATGATGTGAAAGGGGCCCATAAGAGACCTGTGCATAAAGAATTGCCTGCAGACCTGAATGAACTAAAGCAAGGGTATCCAACCAATGTGCCACAGGCCACATTTGGCCCGCGGAGCTGTCAGATCCGGCCCTCTCCTCATTCCCTTTCTGCTCATTGGCTTGCGGGGGATGGGGCGAACGCTTTTCCTATATATCTCTGAGATTGTGATGCCAGGGAAAGGAGATTCCTTAGCATGCTCAGTGTTAATTCCCTGAGAGTAGGCGTGTACTATAAACCTGGCAATCAGCTGTGGCTGCTCCTCACCCACTTTATACTGTGAGATAATCCAGTAGCAGCAGCAGCAGCATGAGAGTTGTGGTGCAGTTTACCCCCTTCCTTATGCCCTGCCTTGGGGGTGACACTCAATACCGCTCACTGCCGCCTAGAGTCAAATCTGCAGAAGCTGCGGTGCAAGGGACTGAGCAGCTGGTGGAGTGCCTGTTACACATAGTTGTAAACTTACCTTCTGTGAATCCCAATTTATCTGGAACAGAGGGATGTTGGCAACTGGAAATGTGTGAACCAGTATGAACTGAAATGAAATGTTATACACATCATTTCATGCTACCCTGTCACATATAGCTATCCTCTTAGTCTCTATGAAGCCCATTTTGTCTGTGAGAAAAATTTAACTGCAAGTGTAGAACTCTTGTGGCTAATTCCCCCTAAAATCATGTTGCTGCGGCGCCATCACAAGATCAGAAAAGCTATACCTGTCATACCGTGCTATCCTGTCACGCATATCTGGCCACTTACCTTCTGTGAACCCTAATTTCTCAGGAACAGAGAGATGTGGGGACCTGAAGATGTAACATGTACCCCTTGGCTATCTGTCACATAGGATTTTGGGGTACGAAGAAGGTTTGCAGCTCCCTATAACTCACAGGACACATTATGTGGTACAGTTTCTGCTTATTGGTACAGGAATGGTGTGCGGGGAGCTTTACATGACCAGGCAGCACTGTATGATAGCTTTAGTTTTGTATCTTTCATTAATAAAATGAGCAGCAAATGGTGAGTGTGGAAATTCTTTAGTTGTTATTACTTTGATATCGTGCAGGTTTGTTACAGTAACCAAGGAACACTTCAATTTAATTTCATTTTAAATTAAAACACTTCTAGTTTTAAACTTCTTTTTTATTTGTTTGACTTGTGGCTGGTGACTTTTATCTTAACAAGGGCCCCAAAATAAAAAAAAGGCTGTGCACCACTGAACTAAAGCAATGTTGTAAAGAAGAACAGATCAAAATTTTTCTATGATGATATGAGAGACTAATAAAGTCAAAGAAAATGACTACTTGTAATTGTGGTTTTACATTATATGGTAAGACCATAGAATTAAAGGAGAGTGTGCTGTAAGCAGTTCTATAGCTCAGGAAAAACTTGTGAAAACTTTGAGAACTTTCTGCACCTGCCAGAAGTCATGCACTGATGAGAAGAATAATACATTAACTGTCTCAGTCCAAGCTATTTATCTCCCAGGGGGATGATTCTAACCTCCAAGGGAATCTAACTCCAGGACAACACTCCGAAGGTAGGAATGGGCATGTCCTAAATATTTTTATTTTTTACTCAAGACATTCTACCCATATGAGAATAAACTCCCTTACCTAAAAAAAACAACTATTTACAAGCCATTGCCCTCTTCTTTCTTCTTGATTGGCAGCAGCCTAAAAACAGCCACGGGAGGAGACACTTGGTGTCTAGGTGAAGTTTATAGTGTGTGTGCCTCAACAGAAAGTTCAGGCAAGTGGCACTGAGATTAAGAGCAACTAAGTTTCATAATATTGTGGGTGTAAGGTTGTAATGTGAACTGTTAAACAAAATTAAATAAAGACAGGTTTAATACTCCTAAAATGCATTTATCCATAGTTCATGCATGTAGGTGTTATGAACCAAAAGATGGAAAATGAAGTGATAAAAGTTTTTTTCATAAGTCAGTCCCAGAACATGGGTGATTTTTTTGTTCACTGATGTCAGAAAAAGTGGAGCTTGAAGGGTAAATTGTAAAACCATTGTAAGATATGCATTCTGAAACTTCCATGCTTCGCATTCTTTTTCTTTTCCTATTGTCTGCCCATCATTCCACTAGTAATATAATGCCATAGCTAAAATGAAGAGGTGTTCAAACTTTAGTATTTTTAGTCGTGGGAAATGTAGTTTGTGCAGTTACTTGTGAAGTTACTGGGCTTCTGAATTGCAGGGTAAATAATAAATATTCCCATCCACTACAGCCTTTATATTCAGAGGAAATATGCAAATAGGAACTTAAAAATATTAGTAAGGTAAGCAAGATTTGGGTCACCTTATTTAATTACTGTGAACAACACTAAGTAGTTGCATATTAATATCTAATATTTAGCTATTGAGACATTAGCTGTTGCTGTCATGATGTAAAGCACAACATTAACTTAAGACCAGACCATATGCTTGGTGGAGGCAAGGACCCACTTCTGAAGTGGACAAAGTAGTGAAGAAAGGATGAAGAAGACATCACTAGGTACATGCCAAGTCATTTACACCCTCAAATGCACAGACAACGTTCACTATATAGTTTAGTTGTTTTTAAAATCTTCAAACTAACAATTTGTGGCTTTATCTATTGAAAAACATACATTTAGCCTTGTATGAAAAGCTTCTCTTCGAGTAGGACTAATATTTTATGCATATAATATACATCTGGATTCTATAGGAATACAGCGATCATTACACATATGCTGTTTTAAAATTGTGTTAAGACCTCTGTATTGCCTGTGTGTGTTACTCCAAATACCCAGATATCTTTGTGAGTGTTCATTCATTTTGTGACTAATTTATGAATGGGAATTCAATGCGATCATATGACAAAGTATTCTAAATGTATTTTTTATGGGTTTTGAACTGTGGAAATGGAAATACAAAAACATATAACTTGCAAAGATTTATTTAGCAGGGTTAGTTAACAAGCAGTAAAAAGATTTAACAACATACAATGAGAGAAGTGCATTTTTTTTGCAGAGAAGTAAATGTGTAGCTTAGGCTATAGGTGATGTCTTCATTTATCACAGCAAAAACGTCCTTGGCCTTGGCAAGGATTACAAGGATCAGGACAGAAGGGAACAACACATGGGTTGCATGGATTGCATGGATCTAGCAAGAAAACAAATCCTTGATTAGTCATATACAACATTTTGAAGGACATGCACTGTTTTACTAAACACTATGCTAATGGCTAAAGTCACAAGAGAGCTGAAAACATGAATCTACAGGGTGCAGATGCAGACTACATATGCAAAATATATTTAATAATTAAGCCCATTAAACTCACATCTTTCTAAAAGATGTAATTGTATTGCATTACAATTTGTATTACTGTTCCAGAGCCATAGTGATTTATGCATTGGTGGTTACAGCATTGTGGCACACAAGTAGTGAACCATTGCCTTTTACTTCTTCCCACCCGTTAAAAGGATAACTAGCACAAATTTGGCAACAAAAATTGTTAAATATCAAATGTAATTAGTTGTTGAATGAAGCAAAACAGCTGATATCTTTAGTGCATAATTATTGTTTCTATTATCAAGTTAGAGCATAAGTGAACTTGTTATTCACTTGTATATAAAAACACTGAAAATGTATATTTGTGAACACCCAAGATAAAAAATATTCTTCTCAGTGATGAGAGATTTGGCTTATTTTAAAGTATATACCATTTATGTATTCATATTTAACACACAAAACCATATTCTATTGCTTCTCTTTACCTTGTTGGCGAACATAGATAGTGCCATGTTGATGGTGGGGTTTACATGCTGAAGAAATAAAAACATGTATTTAAGATGAGCACCAGGAAACAAATATATTCAGACAGTGAACGTTTAAATGTCAATGTATTTCAACTGTAATAAAGTCTACTTGATTTATGGTGAACCTGGGATTTATTAAACTAATGCAGCTAGAGTTCATCAAGAACTTCAAAGGTGTACCGTTACCTCCTTGAAAAGAAGGTTTATTGAACCGCCATAAATGAAATATTTAGTCTGCTCACCGGGTTATGGGTATATTTTATATTGGATCTCTGCAATCTCATTATTCTTCCAACTCAGTTTGTAAATTGTATGTTATTGTAAGTCATGTCACCAACATAAAATATATTTTACACTTATTTTTTCTTTTTCTTGTATTTAAAATATTTTGCTTAAAAAAATATAAAGTTTACCTAACACTAAAATGCAGTGACTTCTCTGAAAAACACACACTTAGCAAACTTTAAGTAATAAAATGACATTTACAGTGGAATTATGGCATAAAACCTTTTTACATTTCTGTATACAAATAATGCAGTTGATAAATCACTTACGGTCTTGGCATGGATCTTTGCAGACTGCTATTTGGCAAGGGTTCTTGCATGGATCTTGGCACTTAATCTTCTGGCCACCACATCCGCCTTTGACTCCAGACATATCTGCTTTTAAGTTTGGTTTACCTTCTTTGAGATTTCAGAAGCTCACAGAGTTTTTTTTGTTGTTTGAATAGCTTATGATGGAACCTTTATATATATATTGTGGAAATTGGAACACATTCCTTAATTGCCTGGTCACAACAGATTTACAAGGTGTTTCAACATTATCCACAGGATTATCATTTTACTAATTTAATTTGTTCCTCATTCAGTACTTTGCTATTTATTGTTCTGCACACTATGATTTAAACCTTTTTATATAGTGATGCATAGTTTTAATCAGGATTATGTGTTATGACTACAAATTGAAAAATTATAGTTTTAGTCATCTTTATATTGTAGCACGTGGCTAATTTGAGGGCATTTTTTTTTGTGGGCATTTATTTTAAGACCTGTGAATTTTTACACCAAGGATAAAATGAAAGCTTATGGGCATAGGCTAACTATTAGGTGTTGTTTGTCTCTATGCAGTTTGGCATAGCAGCATATTAACACTTCCCTTATGAGGTATACTTTGATTGCTTTCCTGAAAAAATCTGTTGCTTATACCTCAAATAGCTTAACCACTCTTGCACCTGTATCCTTCTTATATTCTGGAGCAACTTTTACAAAAGTAATAGATGCATTGTTTTTTGGGGAGCATAAACTAGATTTTGCTTTTGGCAATTTCGTCTTGCAGAAAAGCATTTTATCTCCTATGCAATGCAACACACTTTAGGGAATCATGAATCTGGTGGCTCTTAACAACAAAGCCAGTTCTTGGCACTAGTACTCTATCCAAACATTAGTGGAAAATCTGTAATATAGGGTCTCCCCTTCCTCGGAAGGAGCCTCCTTGTGTAGAGGGTCACATTGAGATGTACAAAATATTTTTAACACATATGACACATGTTTAAATAATTTATTAACTTGTTATCCAAGTACCTAGGGGTAGGCGAACACCTATTATAGGGGATCACCCCTCAGCTGCTAACCACACATCTGCTCTGTTCCCTATACAAGTTATTTACAAAAGAAATAAAGAATTAACATTGTTAAATATTAAAAAATATTTAATGCAACATCATGTCAAAGGTTACAAATACATGTAATGGAGCAATTTGTTCATGTAAATATATACATAGATTATAGGTGGTCAAACACATGGGGTCTTAGACCATAAATTATACATAGAGTTATACTATGTATAGTTTATACTATATATGGATAGCCTAATTCAACCTATTGGTTATAATTTAATATCTAGACAGAGTCTAAATATCTAGAATTTCAGTATGTTTACCCTTTCTTAAGGGATTCACTTGAAACCTAAAACTTACACTTTTTTCTATAATTTCCTACCCCAAATAATTTTCTATGCGGTACCAGGACAATTGCTTAAACTCCCTGCATCACATGCTACATAAACCACTTTTTAATTAGGATATTGATTTAAATGATCTCGTGTGCAAATCAATGATCATCTCTTTTATCTACCTTTAAATTAAAATGAGAAATTACAATGTACCAACAAAATATTCTCCCATTATTTTTCAAGTGTCATTGTCACAAAAGAAGCGAGTCTTTGTATGTTTTTTTTTCTGTTCTACTATTTATAACCCACTCACTGGGTTTTAATGTGCATATATTTTCTTTGAGCAGCAATTACAAATAACTAGCAAAACTTGCTCTGGTTATAAATAGATTGATTTGGGGGGGGGGGTGTGTGTAGATGCTGTGCTAAATTATATAGCAGTAAGCTATTAATCCCAGCCCTTTATTAACTTTAAAGTGTATGTGGATATTGTTAATTACACCTCTCATGCTTTGATTTGCACCAGCTTTCATTAGATAATTTAGTGATCTATTTAATGATTTTCATCTTTCCACCCCTCTGACTGCTTCTTATGTTTTTCTTTAGTCCCGATTAGAGATGCCTGTAACTGAATGATTTAAATTCCCACTTGGAATGTTCAAAAAAAACGAGTCTGAATTCAGACTTTTATTTTCTGACATAAATTTTTAAAACCCTTATTTTTGATTTAGGATCCCTAGGAATTGTTTCTTTAGTCAGAATTGTGGACCGTATGGGATCAGTCTAAATCCATTTTTAAGATCAGTTCCCCTCTAATTGTGCGTATAAAAAAGGCAAATAGTAGCGCTACAATGGGGAAAAAATGCCCATGTATAACTGCAATCAAGTGCTGGGGTTTCAGGCTTGTGTCTCATTGGGCCTGATTTATTAAAGCTCTTCAATGCTGGAGAGGATACACATTAATCTGTGAGCCTTGTAGTGATCCAGCAATCCAACAAAAATGGATTTCTTAAAAGTAATTTGCTATTTGTAAGCAAATGTTTTCAATCCTGGTCCATATCCATTCTATGTTTGCTGGATAACCAAGGTTCACTGATAAAAGTGTATTCCTCCCAGCCTCAGAGAGCTTTATTAAATCGGGCCCATTGTGAATGATCTCATTGATGGAAAATCACTAGCTAATTCTTTAGCCAATTTTAGAAATTTCATACAGCATAGGGCCAGTCTGAATCTATTTTTTGGTTGGTTCATAGCTAACTTTTCTGTTGGTGGTTGTTACGGTGGTATTAGGGTAATTACTGCTTAGCATCAGAAACAGTTGGCTGAAACAGGTCACCTATCCAGGATTGGTTCATTTTTTTAATCTTTTTATTAGCAATACATTTACCATCTTGTATTGGAGCACAAACATAGAAAGCACGACCAGGAATCATCACCCAAATGCCCTTACAAAGGATGTTCTATTCCTAACCATAGGACTAGCCCTTATTGTGGTTTTTCTAAGCACTAGGGCTTTTATAACTGAATCACTTCACAAGTAGTATGAGCACAACTGGCCTGCACAGAAAAGATTTCAGCAATACTACCAAGTCTCCCTAACAAGCCCCTGAAGAAGCCTTATCAGGCCAAACGCATCGGGTGGGAAACAAAACTATTGCTGTCTGAACAGGACCAAAACTACTTGCACTGTACAACTTACCTGTTACCTAGCTTAGTTTTCCTATGTTAGCACTAGGCACAAGCATAGGTCATCTCTGTCTAGTTTTAGAAAATTTTTTTAATTTTTAATTTAATTACATTTTTAATTTTATTGTTTTATGAAAAAAACTCTGTGCCCTAAAAAAAAGCCTGTCTTTTCTCTATTCCTAAAACTGACCTTCTCGCTTATCTGAATACAGATTTCAAAGTATCTACAATTATTTCACGTTTGGAGGGAGGGAATCCATCCACATTCTAAGCAATGCCCTTCTTGCCACTAGAAGGCATACTGTAATCCATGCCCTCTGCCCTCCACCTGTGACCAAATCTGGGTTTGTGTCCCAACTTCCAAGTAAACATAGAACCAGGTCTGAGAGGATAAAATACTTTGTAACAGTGTGAATATATTGTAGGATTCTCTTCCAAAAGCCTTTTGATTAGTGGGCATGTCCACAAGCAGTGAGCTAATGTTGCCGAAGGCTGTTTACACTTGGGGCAGTTAAAATCTGGTCATGTACCCGAATGTGACCCATCTCTGGGTCTAAATACCTTGTATGCGTGATGAAAAAGCTTGAAATGGGTCTCTCTCCACTGCTTGTTCACCATAGCTGCTGAACTCACTTTTTGATATCCTTGAATTATTTTGTCGGTAACATCTGCAAGTTGTAGTTCCTTACCCCTTCTACCAACATTAGTAGTTGCTAAAGGGTTATTGAAAAGTTCTTGAAATAACTTATAAACATCAGAGATAGATGGGGAAGGAAGCACCAACAAATTGTCAAACCGATTATGGTTTAGTGCACATCATACATTGCGTAAACCGGATTTAAAAAAATGGGTAACTTGAACATAGTATAATGGATGAGTGATAGTCCCTGAGGAAGACATCTTACTGCGGACTTCCCTAAAGGCCATAAAGCGGGCCATATCCAGCTGGTAGAAATCTCCTGCCGATGATAGTCAGAGACATACGAGGGCGGTTACCCTGCCATGTAGATCTAAGAATAGCTTTGTTTATGGTAAGTATATCCTGGCGTCTCAAAAGCAACAGAATTATCTGCAGTGGGTAAACGAGTTTGGAAACTGACATCATCTTGAGCAATTGTATCCTCCCAAATAGGGAGAGGGGCAGACTATGCCAGAGTTCCAGCTCCCTTCGTATTTTAGTAAACAGAGGAGGATAATTCAGACCGTAGATGGAAAATGGTAATTTACCAATCTTTATTACCAAATAAGTGATATGATCCCTTGCTTTTTAAGCGTTAATACTGAGAATGACCACATCTTCCCAAGGATGTTGTTTCTTATAATCCAGGGCCGCCAACACTTTACGTATATTAGTGATCGCTGGTTTGCCATCATTTTGCCAGATTTGTTTCCAAACTTGTAGAAACGCAGCTCAACATGTCTCCTCCTAAATTGCTCATATCTCTCAAGCCCACTGTCAAAATTCCTTCTAGCCCGGACCATGCTTTCTTGTTTATAGGAGAGGCTCGTTAGTTAACGATCGCTGCGCCTGGCATAAATATTTGTAGCGTCTGAAAATAAACTGTGGTCGCCTGGCATTTTCGATTAGCAACATAAGAAACTAAGTGGCCATGTAAATAAGCTTTGCTGGCTTCCCAAAATAGCATTGGATTATCTCTGTGGAGGCTGTTATTGTCGACATATGTAGCCTGTAATGAATAGTCCCTATATAAAAAAGAAGGAAAGTGCCAAAAAAAAGGCTTCCCGCTTCGGAATGGTAGTCTGAAGTGATAAACGGGGGCATGATCCGATATGGCAATTGTGTGGATTGCCGTGTCCTGCACCAAATTGCGCAGAGAGTCTGAGCAAAAAAAAAATCAAGGCGGGCCTGAAAGTGATGAACTGGGGAGAAAAATGTAAACTAGCGTTCTAGCGGATACCTTTGTCTCCAAATGTCTTGCAGTTGCATAGGTTCAATAAAGTCATGTAACGGAGTGGAGGAGGGGGAACTGGCTGCCATAGAGTTTTTAGATGTACATATTGGTCCCCTTGACCTGTCTTCCCTCTCTTCCACCACAGTATTAAACCCCCCCCCCCAATCACCTTATGGGAAATGGTATCCTGAGAAATCCAGCGCACCAGTTGTTGAAAGAAAGAGGCCGGTGGTGAATTAGGGGCATATATGTTATGGAAAGATATGGTCTTAATTGCAAATTCTATCATAACCCTTAGCATTCTACCCTCTTTGTCACCATGTGAAGACACAATTATACCTTGTAAACGTTTATGCGTTAGAATAATAACCCCTGCCTTCCGTCCCAGTTCTGGGGATCCCAGGACCTCTCACCCACAATTTGCGGAGTCTGGAGAAGTCCAAGGAATTTAGATGTGTTTCTTGAAGTAGGGCTACGTCTGTTTTAGGTGTTTTTGTAGGTGTCCTAGTATTGCCATGCGTTCGTTTGTTCAGTCCCTTAACATTCCATGTAAGTATTCGTAAAGCCATTATTCAAATAACAAGATTAGATGTTGGTAGGACAAAAAAAAACTGCAAATACAAGTATAAACCAAAAGAGCATCAGCCAG
>NC_092867.1:41173434-41180178 GCF_032062135.1 Pyxicephalus adspersus | reverse complement strand
AGACATCGTTGGTTCTTGAAGAGGGGACCGATGCTATGCTCCCGTTCTACTCTGCAAACCTGGTCCAGGCCCAGAAGTTCAGGGATAATGGAGGCACATAGCTGCTGTAACATTTAGTTTTAAAGGATTTAGGTAATCGATTCCAATTGTTCCATCTGGATCTGTTTTCCAGATCATCCACCTTGTCAGTCAGAGTGTGGATGTGAGATTCCATTAAAGGTATTTGGCTTTCAGCTTGAAAAAGATCATCCTCTGCAGAGGAGATCCTAGTTTCTGTGGCCGAGATTCTAGTAGCGTAATGCCTTTGCCAACTACCACATCTATAGCCTCTTGGATGGTGGGCTTAAGGAGAATGGCATCCACCTCTGCTATTTTAGCATGGTCAGGAGGGAGAGAAAAAGACACCCCCTGTCCTCTGATGTATGCAGCTGATGTGTGGACAGAACTCCTGCCATCTTGGAGCGCTGGGGGCCTTCTCCTTTTGCTTTCCAAGAGCTGGGGAGCTGCATGCGGCCGTCTTGGCTACAAACGTATCCATGCACCAAGTGGTGTTGCTAGTCGGTAGTGTGGGGCTGGGAAAAGGTATACAACAGCGGATAATGAAAGAAGCACCACCGAGTGGCGCGAGCCTCTCCGTCCATCTACGCGCTCAAGGCAACCCGGAACCAGAAGTTGGATTGGTTCATTTTAATAAACTTCATTCACTCTACACTGGTGGCAAACACCATTGTCCATTTGGGAGCATTAGTTTCAAGATCTGGATTGCCCAAGTCATAAGTGAGAGCATTAGTGATTTGAGAAAGTGGTCTAAGTCATAAAGGGTGAGTATAAGTGATTTTGGAATGTGATCAGAGCACCTATATAATGTTCTAATTCCCTGCTTTTGTGCTACTGGTGCATCTGGAAATAGAATAGAAATAGAAAGAAGATATAGTAATACCTGGTCTAAGGTTGCTGGCTGGAATTTAGAGGGCTGAAGATTGATACATTTGGAATGGAGAAATGCCTGTCAATGAATTGAGGCACTGCTATACTTCTTACACCTCCCTCTGATGCTGCATAGGACACTCCCCACTAACACAAACGACAAGAGTCTTCCATTTGTTCAACATGCTGGATTAAATCCATTGTCCATAATGGATCCATAATCAATGCCACTTTTTTCCCAGCTCTACCACAGGCTTTAACACATATACATTCCTACTAGGCTGCCACTGCTCTCGGTCAAGCTCCCTATCTTTGCAGTGTTGTCCAGATAAGTGCCACCAGTTGACATGCAAGAGGTTGAATGGGAGCAAAGTTTTTCTAGGCCAAACATTTTCCAGTCAGAGATTGATGTCTTCAAAATGCAGAAACACTATCCAATAACAAGTTGGTACAAGAATAAGGGCATAAAGGAAATGTTTTTTTTTGCATATCTTTTCCCTAGCAATTCAATTGGGGAGTCAAGGGGACACATAAGGAATTTTTATCAAAGGATTTTCTAGAAACCAATCAATCACAAATATTAAAAATCCCCTTTATTAAGTTACTGTTAAAAACACCTTCTAAAGATTTTAAAGATGTACAATAACAATAGATTTTCATTACAACTACAAAAAGCTAATACAGCCAAAGATTTATACTAGCATATATTACAGGTTGATAATCGAAAATCTGGCCATCGATTATCTGGTCCCTTCTGTTTTCGTATCGCATTTTCAATACAGGGACTTTAGTACATTGTTTGGCCACTAATGTTTTGATGGCGCTGTTCTGCAGAAACACTTGCTTGCTAAACTAAATACACGTTGAGACGTCCCTGCTGCCTGCTCCTTGGAAATGTGCCAAATATCCACAGGTGCTGCAAGAGGAAGGCTGCCCTGTGTGTAGGTAAGTAAAAAAAAATCTGTAATTTCATAAATCCAAATTTCCTCAGGTTCGAAGGTTGCCAGATTTTTGAATCACAACTTGTATATTGAATTTACTTGATTTACTTGATAGAAACGTCCATACACAGATTTATGGTCAACTTGGCTGTGTGCCTTAAATGGGGACACATTTTACAAACAATTGTTGCATTTTTTTATCCTAATTAGCATTAGTAGTAGTTTAATTTTTTTTTTTACTTCTAAACCTCTCTTGCCATTTAAGCTGCTTCATTCTGACAAAATGGAACTTTGTGTTGCTGTGCAACATCTTTTAAGGATTACTGCGGAGATGTCAGCCCACTGTGGAGGATTAAGGAAAGGTTGCCAGTAAGGATGTGGTTTGTTAATGGATTTTTCCCAGCATGGAAATTGGAGTTCCAAAGCTAGGAAAACCTGAAATTTGGGTTAGAATCACCTTCATATCAATACCAATCTCCATTGCTCCACTGACACTAAGCATTTGTGCTCCTGATTACTACTGATGCTGGGATATTTTTTCCCTAAAAAACCATTGCCTTCATGGATGTTTTCTGGGGACACATTGCACAGTGTCTAAAATTCTGGATAGCTTCTAACCAATGAATGACAACTTACATTACACAGATACAGATTGCATTTTCAGGAAAATAGCATAAATGCTATTTGCAATGCAAAAAATAGACCAAAACCAATAAAAAGTTACTGCTTTATTAGGAAAAAATTGGCCTTTCAATCTCTCCCTATGTATGTATGTGTAATGTGTGTGTATGCGTGTAAATATATATATATATGCACACCTTTATAGTAGCTGGGCACTGCAGTGGGTGATGTCTAATAAAAAAATACTCTACCCCTGGAAATAGTTAGCATGACAAATCCAGTGGTGGCTGCTTTCTGTGGAAATGCTGGTTGTTTTATTGAATCATTTGGGTCAACACATGAACATTGTTGAGGACTAATTTTTTTCATCATTTCATACAAACTGAGATTTCCAATATTTATTTATGTACCATTAGTTTTATTATACTATATTGGGTGCTTTCTATATTCTTTTGCTGTGCAAGGAAAGCAGTTGTGCAGCAAGTCTTTATGTGGAGTTGAAAAATGGGGAAATAAAGAAAGAATTGAACTGAAGAAAGTAGTATATAATAATACAAGGATTTAAACTGTATTCTTTTGACTTGTTAGCCCTTTCAGTGATAAAATGAAGACAAAGAAATCTATTCAGAGAAAAAGATAAGATTTTTATTGATCAGAATTATCTAGCAAGTGATAAAAAGATGCAAGGCTTTGACAAATTAAAACCAAATGAGAGTTTTTTTTTTGTGAGAATTATTATCTCAGACCATGGGGAAAAGTGTGACATCTTAATTTATCACAGCAAAAACTCCCTTGGCCCTGGCAAGGGTTACAAGGATCAGGACAACAGACTACAGGAACGACACAAGGATTGCATGGATCTGCCAGGACAGGAAAAAAATCAATAATTACTAATGTACTACTCTTGGTTTAGAATACAATTCAAATCCTAAATACAGTTGACATTGTTATTCAGCAGCCATATTTAGGGTTAGATAGCAAATTACATTTCCAAATGTCTTAAACAAAGCTATTTTATTTTTAATTTCATTATTTTTTTTCCAGAAAGAAACATTTCCAGGAGGATAGGAGGATCAAACCTCAAGGGACAGTCTCTAAAATGTTTTTTTTGAATGAAAAATTCTGCTTGCAGTTATTTAAATTGTAGGCTGCTGTGTGGCTAAGGGTAATAGCGTTAATATATGCATACTGGTCCACATTTCTAAATAGTGAACATGGCTGTATGGGAGATGGGGAGGTATTCAATCAAAAGTACACCATCAAGGTATTGTTTAACCTATGATGTACATTTACTATTTAGTGGTCAGCAATGACCCAAAATCAAACTAGCTTAAGAATTATTAGTATATGACTAGGTACCAGGTACCAAAATGTAAAAAAAAGAGACACATCAAGAAACATCAGTCAAGGTTAGGATTTATCTAAAATCATAACTACACATTTACCTTATTTTGTAGCCTAGATGTGGCCTAGATGTGGCTTTTCCATTAATTCTTCTTTCCCCACTTTTTTCAACTGGTTTTTGTTTATTTTTATATTAGAACATTTGTTACTTGATAAAAGGAAGTGTTAGGATTACAGAACCTTCTCCTCTCATTATATTTATGATACAGGGGGGGTTTAAGTAGTGTACATTTTTGAGTATTTGAGCTTTCAGTGTAGTTAAGATGGATTGTATCAGTAATTTAGAATTCATTGGATTTTTTTTTTTTAACCAACGGGTATAAGTTAATATTTTATTGTCCCTATATTTTCTAGTATAAACAAATGCAGATAAAGGAAGTTCATTGTTCAACATGAACATGTGGTAGTTTCCTTGAAATCCTACCATAGTGCAAATTATGTATTTTAATTATTGAAGCAGCAATGATATGTTACCAACATTTCACATCAGTCTATAAAGTATATACATAGATTTTTTGACACAAAATTACCACAACTCTTTCCAAGGATTCAAACCTCCAATTTTATCCAATTAGAAAATTAAAACTTTGATAATAGTAATATGGTCCCCCTGTCTTTATATGAGATGAGAAAATATTTCAGTGCTTTTAGACTGCAGTCTAGTTTGTCAGTGTGAATCTCCAGAAAGCAAATCACTGTAAATGACATTCATTAGGCCACCTAAAACAAAGAAATACAGTATGTTCTTTAGCCTGGGGCAATTCTCTTTCTTGCAGGTACAGTCAGCTTAATCCAGTCTAACGCTGATTTGAAAAGTTTAGTGAATCTGAAGGATCAATAGGCATAAAGAGTAAAGGCAGTAAAGAGGAAAACTATATGCATCTTCAGTTGATGATAATCAAATATACATTCATTATTTTAAACACAAGCTTTTTTAGTTTCTTCCTTGTAAAGTATATGGAAATAAAGTGAATGTGGAATCTGTGAATCATGTCATTTTATAGACTTACATATTTACAATTCCCTAATGTTAGTATCAAAAGACGATTATCTAAAGACATACAAGACTTGACACGTACAGAAACAGGGAATGGCATGCCCATTGATATGGCTGCACACAGTGCTTTAGTTGTATAATTTATTATATTTTTTTATAAAGGCTTCTTTATTGTGAGGAAGGTGTTGATGGATAATTGCTAATTCTGTCTACTGTAATTTGTTTTATTCTTTTGTCACATGTGCTTTTGTTAGGACAATAATTCTAGCATCCCCTCCTAAACCCAGGAAAGAGCTCTCTCTAATACAAAAAGTCATCAAACCACAATAAACAGTTGAAGGCCACCATTTTAGTTACCACACTCCCTGGGGCCTTGGGTTCAAGTTGGTTGGTTATGAGTGACCCATGAACTGAAAAAAAAAGACACATTTATTCCTGACCTGCTTTTAATTCTATACCCTTTACGAGCTAGGACAATACCATGCATCAGATGCCCAAGATTAGGCTGTCATTAAACAGCTGACATTTCAGAGCAGTGGTCAGGCGCCTAGTCCGGCTTCAATATTACTAAAGGGCCCTATTTGCCTTAAAAATGACAAATAAATGCATCACAGAACTGTCAAATCTAGTCTAGTAAAGAAAGAAGTTTAGTATATTTGTACACAAATGGTCAAGAAAACAATTAAAACAAAGCTGCAGTATGTAAGAATTTATTTATGTTAGATAAATTATTTGTTTGTAGGCACCTAACGGTTCATAAAGTGGTCCAAAATCATCTTCATTTTTTCTGGTAACATTCTATAACAGAATAATAAACAAATCAGAAATCCCAGTCATCCAACGTAGATTAAATGCTTCAAAAAATTCACTATTTATATTTATTCAATATAATATTTCTAAGTACCTACAGTATTGTTATGTAATCAAAGGACTTATTTAAAACAATATATTTATTAACAAATTGGGTTACAATGTATAACTGAAATTTCTATTTCTAATTTCACATTCTAAAAAATGTCCTTGGCTTTGCCCTCCATCGTGTCCTTGGCTTTGCCCTCCATTGTGTCCTTGGCTTTTCCCTCCATGACCCCCTTGGCTTTGCCCTCCATGGCTACTGTGCTGATCATGTTGGCCTTGCTGATCTTTATTGCTGTGGTGTCCAGATGTAGCTCGCTGGCTTTTTTCACCATGACCTTCATGTTGTCCCTTCTGGCACTGCTGGGTTTCAGTTTTGCATTACTGAGCTTCTGCCTGGCATTGCTGGGTCTGCTGACTGTGACCTCCTTTTATTCCAGTCATGGTTATTATTCAGTTGTTGAGTGTAGTGTCTGGAAGATGCTGTAGGAAATGCTCTTTCTCTGTGCAGACCAGGACAGTGCTATTTATACAAAATCCTCAAATATTATGACACTGAGAAGTGTGCAAATTGGATAAATTCTGTGATGCACCCAAACTGTGTGCACTCTTACAATCATTTATTATGAGCAACACCTTTTTAACATGCTTGGAAATTATGGGACATAGTCACTGGTAAACTCTTCTTTGATGTTTACCTGTGACTATTTATATTATTAAGCCTTTACGAAAAGTTAAGTATTTTAAAAAGGCAATTAAATATGCTTCATACTGTATTATTCTTTCAATGTTACGTACTAAATGGATCGCCCTATATTTTGTTAAATCAGCCTATTTTATGTATAGTGTTTTGTCATAAAAATATGGTGAAAAAAGCTTTGTTGCCAAACATTACACTTAATGGTACCACTGAATTATTAACAGTTTAGGCAGGCGAATGGTAACATCTAGACCTCTGTACCCTTTTGTAAATGGGCTGATAGTAAAGCCCTGATCCAG
>NC_092867.1:41161197-41172039 GCF_032062135.1 Pyxicephalus adspersus | reverse complement strand
ATGGTACTTTGACTCAGGGAATTATGAATTTGTTATATTTTTGGAGAAATTATTTTATTATTGTTTGAAGTGGCACATAGTTTTAGGAGGACATCTAAATATCTTTAGATGCATGTTACCTGCCACGTGAATAAACAAGAAAAAACATGCCCATAAACATGTTTACAAGACTTGAGTTATGTTAAGTATTTGTTTTAATGTTTTATTACTATGATCATGACCATCAGGTTTCTAGTTTGTTTTATATGAATTTTAAAGGTGACTCAGGCTATAAGATATTAGGGATGATCACGTTGAATTCACAGCATTCTGTGTTTCAAGTTTCAGATCAAAATTTGTGGCTTCCAAGCTTAATAGTGGAACTCAGAAATGACAAAAATTCCAAATTTAACTTTGTTTCAGCTTGTATACTAACAGCAGCTGCTATATATATTACACAGCTCAACAATATATGTATGTTGCTATATTTGTGATGAATATTCTCAGCAAAAACAGAGAAGAAACATTTTATAATTTGTAAAACAAGCATTGAGGTCATTATTTCAAAAACTAGAGCGATTCTAGCAATACCAATACCATATTTGGAATCTGTCTATCAAACATAACCTAAAATGACTTGAATTTGTTTGGCAAGAAAATGTTTGTTGAACAGTGTTAGAGGTTCTCCTATAAAACAAGAATACAGATAATAGAACTTAGGTGACTCCTTTTGTGTGTTGATAAATAGTAGTAGTGAAAATCTTGAAAACTAAATTGTGGAATACCTGTAAGCTAATAACTTTTATGTCACAAACTTCATGTTTTGTCTTCCATTCCTTCTTCATTGCTATCCACTGTTGATTTAGTATAACCAAAAGTCAATTTTCAACTGTCTATTCATCAAGCAGTTCTTAAAGTGTGTGATATATATCCCCATACCCTGATCTCTCCCACTGTAGACTGTCCTAATATTTCAATACAAATCCTGGGGTCCCATGGAGTAAGACCATGTCTTAATGCTGACTGATGGAATGCTTATTGTGGCAGGCGCAGCACTATGAGGTGCCTTGTTTTTATTTTATCTATCTGTGTTTTTATATCTGTGCAATACTGAAACACTTCCTGCTGCCCCCATGTATTCTCTTTTGAGGCTCCCGCAAGTAGATGCTACATCTAGCATCCCCCCCCAAGCTTCAATGGCAAAAGAAAATAATAACCCCTGTGCAACCCCAGTGCCAGTCTTAATATATCATTAAAACTATGCTGTTTAAGGCAGTTGGGGGAAGGTGGCTGACACAAATCTGGCCCTGTTTCTGACCTGTTGTTACTTTTATACTTTTTAAGGAATGGGTGCATTGATGATAGCACATACCTGACACCCAAGAAGCGATCATTGGATATTGGTCAGGAGCCTTATTTATTCCAGCTCCAATATTACTGAGTGTCTAAAGAAAATCCTATTTGTCTTAAAAAAATGCCTCAAAGAACTCTCAAATCTGGTCTGGTAAAGCAAGAGGTTTAGTATGTTGGTCACATAAATAGTCAAAGTAAAGAAAACAATTAAAACAAAGCTGCAATAGGTAAACATTTATTTCTGTCCTAATAAATTGATTGATGTTCATCATAACATTCTTAAAGTTGTTCATTTTCTTCCTTTTAATTCTTCAGGTAACATTCTAGAACAAGATTTTAGACAAATCAGAAACGTCAGGCAAATAGAAAAGATTACATCAAATCATTTGCTTTATCAAATAATTATTCATATTAACTTTGTCAAAGGCTTAAAATAAATTTTCCATATAACTACAGTATTGTTACATGTCATCAGATGAATTATTTTATTGAGCACTGCAACTTTGTATACTATACTTCGTAAAACTTAAGTTACAACAAATGATACTTACAGCTTCAATGTCCTTCTTGATGCTGATCCCCATGATGTCCTTGGCTTTGTCCTCCATGACCCCCTTGGCTTTGCCCTCCATGACTCCCATGGCTACTATGCTGATCATGTTGGCCTTCTTGACCTTGGTGGCTGTGGTGTTCAGATTGAGCTTGCTGGTTTTTTTCACCATGACCTTCATGTCCTTTCTGGCACTGCTGGATTTTAGTTTCACATTGCTGAGCTTGGGCCTGGCATTGCTGGGTCTGCTGGCTGTGACCTCCTTTTACTCCAGTCATGGTTTGTATTCAGTTGTTGAGTATGGTGTCTGGAGGAGGCTTTAGGAAATTCCCTGTCCCTGTTCCACTCCAACACCATCTGTGCATTTTTGTTCCTGCTTACCACAGATGCTGGGACATTTTTTCCTTCCCATAAAATACTTTTCATGGATATTTTTTATGTTTAGGATGGGTAGTAATGATGACAATACACAAGGGCAACTTCTAACAATGCAATAAAATTAGGGAAAAAAATTAACACACATTTTCTATACTGCGCATAGCCCTATTTCTCTTTCTTTTTATTGAGTCACCTGGGCCAATACCTGGGAGTCATTTTCATCAGTTCTAATATACTGATATTTCCCCGTTGTTTTTTGTGTACCACTAGTTTTATTTTACCATGCTGAATGCCTTCTTTATACTTTGAACAGTTGTAAAAGATAAACAAGAATGTAGTATTTAATGATACCTGGATTTTGGCTGTATTCTTTTGACTTCATAAGCACTGAACAACATTTTACACATATATTAAAATAGAGGTAAATCAACAGAATGACAAAAGCAAGAGCATTACTATTTTATACTACTACAGCAGCAAATAGAACATCAGCATGCTTTGGTAAACATATATTACTATTTTTTAAAATGTTTAAACCCCCTGCAGTACGAATAAAGACAAAGAAATATTTTTGGAGAAAAAGATAAGATTTTTATTGAGCAGGATAATTTGATTAATTTACAAGCGATAAATAGATGCAGGACTTTGACAGATTAAAATCATATGAGTGTTGATTTTTTTTTGCAGAGAAATAAACTATTGTCTCAGGCCATGGCTCCAAATGTGACGTCTTCATTTATCACACCAAGAACGTCCTTGGCCCTGGCAAGGATCACAAGGATCAGGACAGCAGACAACAGGGACAACAGGGTTGCATGGGTTGCATGGATCTGAAAAGATGAAAAAAAAATCTACTAATGTATTCAATTTATTGTAGAAAATAGTTCAAAATATGATTACAGTTGAGATATTTATTTTCAATTCAGCAGCTACATTTATGGTTAGGTAGCAAACTTGTTCCTATTTAACTTCCATATTTTAGCACGGTGGCAGTGGTTAGTATTTAGCTCTCTCTGGGCTATTTTTTCAAGCTAGCTACAGTTTAAAACCATGGAAAACCTTTCCTAATGCAATCATAAAAGGAGGGTTACTCAATGTACAACAATAAAATATGCGTTATGGCTTCAATATATACTGTGTTATGAACAATTAATGCTCTCCATGTTTTGTCCTGTGTAGAAAGTTCAACTATAAGAATTTGGTAAGGCAAAGCTAAACAAAGTTTTTAGCAAATTGCGCAATGTTGCACAGATCAGTTTTTAAGGTGAACAGTACAGGAATTATACTTCAGTTGTGTAGACTTTTGTAGTAAAAAAAAAAAAAAAAAAATTTATGATTGCATGAAAGAGCATGGGTCTACCAGCTGCCAATATAAACGTTTGGTTTATTGTTGATTTGATTCCCAACATTTCCTTGCAGATTGCTTTAAATTAGGCCAATCATTTCAGCAAATGATTTTTAATTCTGGTACATACGATTTTATATATTTTCTGTAAATCCTTTTTGAAACATTGTTACATGCACTACATACATTGTCTTTTTGTAAACCACATTTGTGAAACTGCATTTTTATGTAATATTTATAAAATGACTAAAGTTCACCTTAAAGAAGAATTTGTTTCTACATTTGCATAGATCATGATAGTGTTAAAATTGATGCATGTGTTGTCAGATGGGTAAACTAGAAAGGACTTGTAAAACTGTTTGGGATTTCAGTATAGCACAGGCAGATTGTCTAAATAGTTTACCAGATTTCTATAAATGGCCAATAGGTATATTTTGCAGGTAAGTGACAGATATAACAAAACACTTAAAAAATGTAAATATAACAGTACAAAAGGTCTGCAGATAGAAGGTCGCTGTTCAAACTTGATCTTAATTTTAGTAGTGCATTTTTTGTATTTGTAGCATTGATCATACTTTCCGAATGCAATAATCAAATTGTTTTTAGTAAACGTTAAAAAATGTAATAATATTAAATGTATTATTTTTTAAATGTTTTGACACAAGATTCATAGAACTTTTACCCTAGATTTAAACATACTGAATATACTTTAATCCATTTAAAGAATATGTGTGGACCTTGGGTGAAAAAAAATATACAGACCCCTGTTTACAAAGATGTATGAAAGAATTGTTGTGCTTTTGTGACTAGTTGTCACAGTGAAAAACCATGGTTTCATCACAGAATGTAAAATCAATGTAAATCTGACATTTCCTCAAACATTCATTGGTGGGAATTATTACTGCCATTAAAACACATGGACCTGGAAGATTCTAACAAGGGAATGCTTCCTCGTTTTATAAATAAAGCCCATTGAGTCATGCAAAACAAAGAAATTTGTTCTTCAGTGAATTTTATTTTGTCTAATGCAGACATATATGAAAAAAACCAAAACACTTTTAAGACCCAGTAATGCTAACCAAAAAAAAAAAAAAGCATTTTGAAGGATCGGACAGTGTGAGGAATCGAAGTGCGAAGGTAAAGAATTGAAGCAAAAAATGAATTGTGCTATAATAGTACTGGTGTATACATTGCATGTGTACATTTCATACAGTATTTGGAAACCTATTTGCATCTGGAATTATATTTAGAATATACATTAGGTAATTATTGTAAACATATTTAAGACTATGAATCATGCCATTTTATAGACATACAAATAAATAATTGGATAATGTTAGTATGAAGAGATTGTGAGATGAGATGTGAAAGCATATGACGTGCAGAAACAGGGAAGTGCATGCCTTTTGGTATGGCAATATACAATGCTTTAGTTATACAAAACTTCAGAATATGAATTATAGCTAAGATATTTACTATCTAGTTTAAATGTTTGTTTTTTGCAAAAAAAATGTCCTCTTAGTATAAGGCTAAATTTACACTGGCAGTGAGGTTGTGGTGTGTTTACTGTTTTTTCATGCTGGGAACTGCTGCCTTTCAGGGACTCGCTACATTTTGTAGTTGTGCCATCCCAGCACACGGTTACACCCAGGACTTCTGTGTGCAGGGGATGGTGTCTGGCAAAGGACTGACAGTGGACCCGGAGCCCATAGATAATGCAGTACTAAGATTCCAGCAGAGACAGGTCCAAAATACGAAGCCAGAGATGCATCAATGAAAAGTGTTCATTTATAGGTGCCCCAGACGGGGCTTATCCAAGATGAATTCCTGTTGTTATATGCCGAGCCATTAAAGCACACTGGAGCCATCCCTTACGGGTCATGACACCCTAAGGAATTATTGTGGTTATTTTACCCTGATAATTAAAGCAGAAAAATGCTAAATAAATTTGCCTAAATCGACTTAAATTTTTCTACAGTTCTTAAACATGAGGCACATCATATTTACTAGCCTCTGATATTCATTCATTGAATTCACTCTGACTGATATATAGGAAAATCAAATAATGAAGTAGTTTGCATGATCCTGACACCCAGCGAACCACCCACTCTAAGAAAGAGCTGCCTCTAAATATGAAGGAAAAATTGCACAACCTATATCTGTACCCAAGCACAGATTCACAAAACATTGATTCTCATTGTCACAAACTAACAAATGTTAGGTTGCACAGGGAGTATCTTAAATACCTAATCGATAACCACTTTAGCCACAAGAGCCCCTTTTTTTCCATCTACCAAATTGTTCATTAGGCAGTACAAATGAAGTATTTCATGCCATGTTGAGATCTCGGGCAATGCTATAATTAAATAAATTAAATAATCACCCCCTTTGATAAGAAAAAAGAAGAATCAACCTGAACTTACCCTCCTCGTTCTTAGGGACAAAGCCCAAATAAGATATGATCAGAATGGTAAAGGGAGGTGAATAAAGGGGGCCTGCCATGCACTGTAGTGCTACCTTTTTAAGTAGTGTTTCAAAAACTCTTTTGGGGTATTTAAAGCTTGATGCTGAATTAGAACAGGATGAAAACTGACCCTACAAAACCTTTGATATTTTAAAGACTTCCCTAAAACCATAAAATAGGTCGGTGTTCAGCCTATCATGATATTTACTTTAGCTATGTCCACATCACATCTGCCCTCGCCAAGATCTTAACCTTTACAAGAATTGCTGACTGCTCTTTGGGTACTGGCAATACTGATTTAAACCATTGTTGATGATGAGTTTGGATAAATAATGCCCATACATTTGTGTTGAAATCTGTAGACTGCTCACATTTACATCTTTAATACCATCATTAAAGCACTCAAATATACCTTTTTGTTAGTCAACGAGGACCCTTCCAAAGAGCTGCCTCGTCTTCTGAGAAAAAACTGTCCAGAAATTCCTAAAATTTGTGATTCTTTCTCCAAAACATGTATTGTCCACATAACCCTCATCCATAAAGCTATGGTGCCAGCCCAGAGAAGGATGAACTTCCATATGCTACCTAAAATATTCATTGTTTCATAACCAAGAATTCCCACCAAATAAGATATTGGAATAGATATGGTCCAGGATTGAAAACATTTGCTAACAAATACCAAATTACTTTTAAGAAATCCATTCCAGTTTTGCCATATCAACCAGGTTCACTGATGAAAGTGTATCTTATCTAGCCTTGGAGAGCTTTAACCTCCCTGGCGGTATGATTATTTGAGTATTTTTACATGTCAAGTCGGTATTTTTGACATAAAAATACTTCTAATTTTAAATTTCCCGCTGGTCTGGCCCCCCAACGCACGCATACCTGCACACACGTTGCATACCTGGCCGGCATCTGCATCCCCTAGCCATGTGTCTCCAATGCCCACACGTCGGGATGTGAGGCTAGAGGAGGCTGATGCCAGCTGGGCATCACCAAGTGGACATAGATGCTGGGCTGGCATCACTGGAGGAAGCTGCGGGCTCGTGAGGACCAGATAAGTCCTCAATTTCATCCCAAGTGCAGGTCGGGGGTACCGCTTTCTATTAAGAAATTTCACCCCAAGCCACACTCAGGAATACCCCCAGGGGGGTTAATAAATTTGGCCCATTGTGTGTAAATAGCAAAAAAAACTAGTACTCTTGTCCGTAATGCTACCCAAATAGTTATAACTTGTAAGCAGTTGTTTAGATTGTAAAAAAAAATATTTAGATGTAGATTTAGATATAAGGTAGGAGCCATTAGCTTTTTCTGTGTTCTTCTGAGAAAGCTCAAAAGAGAACAGGTTCTGTGTTGACTATTTTTGCTGTATGTCACATTTCAACAAATTGATTGAGAATATTCACTCTAATCTTCCCCAAATTCTTTGCAAATGGTCGGAAGTTTAAATAACCCTGAACCAATCTATAACTGTACCCAGTTTGCTCACTTTCCTTTGCGGTGCCTGCAGAAAGGTGACTACATTTCTTCAAACAGTTTTTGCAAGCACCAAAACAGACCTTTTTCTGCAGGGGCCCCAAGACTACATGAATAATCTTTGATTGTAAGCTGTTGTTTTTTACTGAACTGTAAATTCAAGATGCAGGCGAAGACTTTGGAACCAATTCATCTCGAGCAGTTTATAAGTTAAAGGTGACTTGAAGGAAATATAATATCTAACTACTGTAATTACTTTATCTCAACACAAACATGGTATTTTTAATTTTAAAATAGGAAGGTAATATTCCAAAATTGAACTTTGCTTTTGATTTTAGGAAATCAAAGTTGTAAGACATTGTAAACTAAGAAAGCTAAACCCTTAGCATGGAAGGGAATGGTATGTGATTATAGGGGACTGGGATGGCTACACATTCTGGTATAACATATATGATGAGTATAATTTTAATGTTAATAGAAAGAATGATGGAGAATTTACGCTAGTCTGGAAGGAACAGCAGATGTAGGCTAGATATTACTTCGGCAGAAGTTGAAGGAAATGTTATGAGAAGTAGCAAGGAATTTCTTTTGTTATAGATAAACATTAAAGAATGCAAGTCTAACCTGTGATTATATTTGCTTTGTCATTGTTTTTTCACACAATGAATTGAGTTTAGGCTCACACATGCCAGATGAGCACACTGACATTTTGGTTCATGAAAAACATTACTAGTTTCATTTTTTACTCGACTGGGCTATATCCCTGGCTTTGTTCTCTTTCTAGGATAGATGGGGTGAATAGAAAATGTGGTATTTTTAGCATCTCTGTGAGACGTGATCTAAAAGTAAACATATATAAAAAAAAGATAAAGGAAAAAAGTGTGAAGGTATTATAAATCAATTTTCATATTCAAGAGTTTTATAAGAATTCACCATTCTGTAGAAACAATAGGGGAACAATCCCCACTTGGTTGTTTAGAAGAACAAAGCCTCACTTTCATTCTAAGAAAAGTGGTTACATGAACAGAAAAAGAATGTGAAGCTTCCCACCCCAGTGAGGCAACAGACATCAGTAAAAATCTCCATGGCTTCTAGCCCATCACCACAACAAATTTTAAAAAATGGCTTTAGATACACATAATGATGGTACCGGCCCAACTTAAGCTGCGGTGCAAGCATTGCTTAGGCCAGAACAGAGTATTTACTTAACATTTTACCTACTAACAATATACCTATGTAGCTCTGCTCAAACTGCATTGGATGAAAATTGATATACTTATAATGGAGCAATTTTGTAAGAGAGTTTATTTAAACCCCAACAAGTAATGCTGTTTTGGATGAGATAGATGTAAACAATACACAGCATTTTAAAACTCAACATTAGGGAAAATACAGCTAATATTGAAAAAAAGTTACACATTCAACTGTTTTTACCTTATTAAAAAGACAATAAAACTGAAATATCACATTTACATAAGTATTGAGACCTTTTGTAACAACACTTACAAATTTAGCTCAGATTCCTCCCATTTCTTTTGATCGTTGCTGAAATGTTTCTGCACCTTGACTGGAGAACATCTGTGGACATGATTTAGAAAAGCAAACACCTCTCTATAGAAGGCCCTATAGCTGACAATGCATATGAGAGCAAAAACCAAGCCATGAGGTCAAAGGAACTGCTTCACTGATCTGGGGAAGGCTAACATGGACTGTTACTGATGATGTTTCTCACATATCAAGTAAGATTTCATCTTTAGTTTGCTAAGAGGAACTAAACTGAAAAGCGCCTAAAACAAAAAATATACACTTACTTGAAATACCGAGGGCAGTCCGATCCATCCGGAGGTTTCTTCTATTGGGTCCCACGTGGTCTCGGCATCCGTCCCTAAACCGACGCTCTGCGTGTCACCATCTTCGCCTCTTCTTCCTGGTCCTTCTTCCTATGTCACCTGGAAAATAACTGGAAATTATTGTTTATGTATCTCTAACATTTTATATGGCTATTAACACTTCTTGGGAATAGAACTGTGAAATGCTAATTTAGGGCATATTCAATACTTTGGGATTGGGAAAAANTTCCTCCCATTTCTTTTGATCGTTGCTGAAATGTTTCTGCACCTTGACTGGAGAACATCTGTGGACATGATTTAGAAAAGCAAACACCTCTCTATAGAAGGCCCTATAGCTGACAATGCATATGAGAGCAAAAACCAAGCCATGAGGTCAAAGGAACTGCTTCACTGATCTGGGGAAGGCTAACATGGACTGTTACTGATGATGTTTCTCACATATCAAGTAAGATTTCATCTTTAGTTTGCTAAGAGGAACTAAACTGAAAAGCGCCTAAAACAAAAAATATACACTTACTTGAAATACCGAGGGCAGTCCGATCCATCCGGAGGTTTCTTCTATTGGGTCCCACGTGGTCTCGGCATCCGTCCCTAAACCGACGCTCTGCGTGTCACCATCTTCGCCTCTTCTTCCTGGTCCTTCTTCCTATGTCACCTGGAAAATAACTGGAAATTATTGTTTATGTATCTCTAACATTTTATATGGCTATTAACACTTCTTGGGAATAGAACTGTGAAATGCTAATTTAGGGCATATTCAATACTTTGGGATTGGGGAAAAAAAAGTTTCCTTGTTAGATCAAACTAGATCAGACTTAATAAGGCTTTGTTGTGTTCCTCTGGGTTACCCTTGGATTTAGAATACTGATGAAAGGTGTTTTTTGGTTGAACACATTTGATGTATATGCTTTTTTTCTAGCCTAACATAATATCTAACAATTTAACTGGCATACGGATCGCATTTGGAGATGCTCAATATATAAATGTACACTCTAAACTATCCAGGGTTGTAATCGGTTAGCCCAATGTTAATTTTGATTGCTATTGTTACTTACCATATTTAGCTGGGCACAGATATTGTTAACAGAATGTCAGACATTGTCCACTGGACCAGTAGTAATGAAACTACTTTTTATTAAATTGCTCTTCTTCAAATAAAGCTTTAGGTCAATGATCTCATTCATTGTGATGTGCTGCAATGCTGATCCTGGTAATTTTATAAAAAAAGAACAACTGGTATACTTATATATTGGAGTTTTGTGAAAATGTATGCTTTTATCAATATTATCCTTGAAATTGAACTTTTGTATATCCTTTTGTGTATGACTCCAGCAAATTTGGTCATACATTGTGAAAATTACTCCTGAATTACTAAACAGGAGTTGAAAAGGAATTTGTGAATGTGATTGATATCTCAAGTCTATTGTACTGATGTGTTAAGAGTACT
>NC_092867.1:41144574-41160774 GCF_032062135.1 Pyxicephalus adspersus | reverse complement strand
TTTGTTCTCTGATTTTTTTTCTTTAGTTTGATTTACTCAATTACAATGTGGCAATAGCTAAGATTAGTGAAATATTCTCTCTTTTCCTAGTTAAGTGAAAATTGTTTATAATAAACTTAACTGATGTTTTTTAAACTAATCCTCAGACTTTCCCCCTTTTTGTCCCCCCTCTAACTAGCTTGTTGGAATCTGGAAACCTCCTTTATTAAGGAGGCACCAAAGTATCCACCCCCTCACCCAGGGGAATAAGTACAGGGTTACCCTTGACCTATTCATAAAAAGAGATAAAAACAGCACTAAAAGTTACCATACAACACAACAGTAACAATATTAAAAAAAAAAAGTTATTTGCAGAGTCCAGCAATATCTAAATAGGATATCACAGTAATTGAGCCAGCACTGCCTGCTTTATGTTACATTATTATTTTTAATTACTATTTATATAGCGCCAACATATTACACAGCCCTTACAAAGTACATATTACCAGCTGTCTTCCAAAAGGGCTCACAATCTAATGTCCATACCATAGTCATAAGTGTCATTAACACAGTTTAAGGCCATTTTTTTTCAGGGGAAACCAATCAGCACAACTGCATTACAGCATAACAGTTTTTGTAATAAGGGAGGAAGCAGGAGTGCTTGGAGGAAACCCATGCAAGCATGGGGAGAACATACAAACTTCTTGCAGATAGTGTCCAGGCCGAGATTCAAACCTGGGACCTAGCACTGCAAAGACAAGAGTGCTATCCCCATAGAGTGCTATCCTCATAGAGTGGTATTTTTAGATGTATATACATCTATAAATGAAAAGCACTTAATGTGATGGTGAAATTTGATACATCCAGTTTATGTTTTGAGAGCAATATATAAAGGCTGTACATTCATTTGAGAAAATAATAATGATGATTTATTGTTATCTCATTAATATTGATGCAAAGGATTGTTAGCAATACTTGAATTGGTAGCTGTGAAAGTTGTTACACTTACATAAGGTAGATGGTTGTTACATAAATTGGATAGTTTCCAGTGACAGGTAGGAGAGATTGAGGATCTTCAATTTAGTTGGTGCGTCCCTTGGTATTTGCTTACATATTAGAGGTACTTTTTTTCAGCCTTGTTAATTTTAATAGAGGAGTTTGGAAAAATTAACAAACTGGCCGATTACTTGGCGTTGCCCAGGTTTTTATTTATTGCAATCTTATATTATACAGAAAAGGGAATCAAATAAAGCTATAGTGATTTTCTTGTGTACAGTGTTGTTTCATTTTTTTACCTTTGATTGCCTTACGTTTTCTTGAAGACATTATCACAGGCCAGAAATTTCTAAAAGAGTCTAAAAAATGTAAAAATATAAGCAAAAGGCACACTGTCGCTGAGCAATACATACACACATACATACATATATACAGTACTTTTATGCAAATATACCTCTGACATATACCACAGTGCTGCATAAAGATGAGCGGTGCACTCGCATGAATCTGAGTCATATGTTGATGCGTTACTTAGTGATCTTATATACACACATACATACATACATACATCCAAATATAGCTCTGACATATAGCACAGCGCTGTACAAAGATCACATGAGTCCGAGTCATGTGTCCAGCAAGTTTGGTTGAAATGTGTCAATGCATTTCCGAGTGATGATGGAACATAGCAAGTTTGGTTGAAATGTCTCCATGTGTTACTTAGTGATCTTATACACACACATACATACATACATACATCCAAATATAGCTCTGACATATAGCACAGTGCTGTACAAAGATGACTGGTGCACTCACATGAGTCTCAGTCATTTGTATGGCAAGTTTGGTTGAAATGTCTCCATGCGTTTTCGAGTGATGGTGGAACATACATACAGTACATGAATCCAATTTTTATATATTGTTATTTATATTCACAGTCTGGAGACACTGTTTAGGGCTACCTATGTGTGTGTGTGTATCAGTAATAACTGTAGTTGTTGTGTATCTGCTTTTTTTGTCTTTATTTTCCTTGGTTATGGTTGATTGATGGAACTTGCTTGTCTGTGTAGGATTGATGTGTTTCAACACTCTGATAGCCATCTCTGTCATATAATGGGTCCATATAATGTGCTGATTTTTACACTCCGATGCCTGTTTTGTCTGAAGTTTCTGATTTTCTGCAGGCAGCTGTACAGTATTAGCAGATAAAATATTTAGGCATGTTATTTGGGTGTGAGTATTATAATATTTGGTGGATTCCATGACCAGATGTAAAAACATTTAATTAGCATAGACCCACAAAACATGATTACACAGCAGGTTTTTACTGTAAATCATAAGTATTATTTTCTATTCCACTATATAAAAACCTTTCTTTGGGCTTTATTGTGTACATATTCTCTTTGAGCAGGGATTATAAAATACTTAAAAGTTAAATTCTAAAGCAGTTAACTATTATTCTGAGCCCTTTAACAAAATTCATGTAGTCTTAAATGTTATTAGTTACATGTCTCACTCTTTGGATTTGTACCAGCTTTAAATATATGTGCTGTATTTATCAATGCCGGATTGTTGCTAAATTTTAAACAGTATTAGTAGAAGTGTGTGCATATTTATTTAATATTTTTTTTACCAAGGAAAATACCATCAGATTTATTTTTGGTTTCATGTATATATAACATTTTAAAGGTGTCTTGGTCTAAAAGGTGTGATTAGGAATGTTCCCTTGAATTTCATCGCATTCCGAGTGTCAAGTTTCAGGTAGGATTTTGCAGGTTCGGAGCTGAAACTCACAAATTACAGAATTCTAAGTTTTGTTTGGTTTTGACTTGAACATTGTACAACGGCTATTCCCCCTGGTAGCTACTATACAATGTGCAATTCAAGAACAGAACTGAAAGCTATCCCCTTTCCCCTTTCTGTTTTTATTTAGAAAACCTTTTTATTTTAGCCAAAAAGAAGTGTGCCCTACCCCCAATATTGATGCTAGACCCTTTAAAAGGCTTGGGACCTTCTTGGGTAGGAAATGATCCAGCAAGTGTGTTTGTCCTCTTGCCTTGCAGGCAGTATATCATTTATTTTAAAGAATACAGACATACAAGACCACAAGAATACATAGTCTTACAAGAACACAAGTGAATCTTTTTTGCATAGCAGGGAATAGGAGTAATAAAAACCCTTATCGCCTTATTGTGGAATAACTGTAAGGTAATACCTTTTGCTTCAGATGGTAAATGTTTTCCATTGATTTTTCATCTAATCTGGATCCAATCACTCCTAGTTTACCAATACAAATCTGGGCTCCCATGAACTAGGTTAATGTCTGATTGCTGAGTGTTGGAATACTTTACCTTTCCTGGTGGTCCCAGACCCCCACAGGCAACAGCAATACCAGGATTAGCATCGGGAATAAAAGTAACATTACGATTTGCTGGGCATCACTGAATGATGCTTCTTCTTGAGATAATAAAAATGCTGAAAAATGTTTGTCCCATAGCTTATGAGTTACCCTGTATTTAGAATTGACCTTACAGGGACACCTAATAAACCAAGACCCCGTGATCTGAAGCTCCCAGGCCTGCAAGTTTATGCCAGCACCATTACTACTGCTACCAACAGAAGCAGCTGCAGAGCAAGAACAGTGAATAGTATTTATGGCGCATTCATTGCTTTCCTCCTCAGCACTCTTCCTCCTCCTCCTCTGGACTCAATACCTATTGTGTGTCATCGTACACAGCTCTTCTGCCTTATCAACTCTTGTTTATTGTGATAAACAGAAACTGACTGTCTCTGTCCTAAAACAGAACAAATAGTTAAGAACCTGTGCCCTCAAAGAGAGTGGTTATGAGTAATGAGGAAGAAACAGAGGTACCATGGCTCTAGGATAATGTATCACATTCATGGTCTTCATGGTTAGGCTTGGCTCGTAGGAAATCACCTATTGCTACTGTGCTGCTGGTAGGCATTCACCTCCTGCTGCTGTGCTGCTGCTGATGCTGCTGAACAATGTTTGGTAAATTATGGATCCTGACTCAAATGGTTTAGTTTGAGTCACAAATTTACTACTGGCTGCTGGCCTTTGTGAAGCCTACTTCTATTGCCAGTCTTTGGATAATGGTCAGGAGCCTTTTCAATTTTTGCTGCAATATTACTAAAGGATACCAAAACAAAACCCTACTTGTCCAGAACAAAATACATCACAGAACTGTCAAACCTGGACTGGTAAGGAAAGATGTTTAGTATGTTGATACACAAATAGTCAAATTTCGTCAAAAGCAGTCAGGTAAAGAAAATTATCACAACAAAGCTGCAGTAAGTAAGGATTTATTTGTGTATTAGATAAATCAATTGATGTTCATGGGCGTCATAAGATTTCTTAAAGTCATCCAAAAGCTTAATTTTTCTGGTAACATTCTAGAGCAAGATGAAAAAAAAACAATTAGAAACCTCAGGGTAGAGTAGACTGGAAGTGCTTTGTCAAATAATTGTTAAATGTTAACATTTGCTCTAACCTTTTGGTTACCCTGAAAAGCTAGGTAATGATCAATGTTGATGCTAAGTATACTAATATTAACATTTATCAAATACAGTTCCAAAAACATTACAATAAAAATATTTTTACATTGTTTTATAGAAAGTATAACATACCAGTTTTTTTTTAATAGTAAAACAGTTTTCCCACTAAAACTATAAAACCCTAAATCCTAACACTTGTGTGCCCCCCTCCCTATATACTAAGGGTCTAAGGCGAAAATGTTTTAGTTCTCAAAATGAATTTAGTTACCAGGTTATGAAAAAAATTCAGCATAATTATCATAGATTACAGATAAATATCAATAGAAAAATGGTCCTTCTCTTTTCCTGGCGGCTGCCTGGTTTGTATTTGTAATTGGTTGAACCGCAAGTATATCTAGTAATTTTACTGAGCTCTCCCAAACCATTGCAGTACACTACAAATGCTTGCTTCTTAGGCTCAGAGAAACAAAAATCTATAACTTTTTAAATTGTAGTAGATTAAGACCTCGCATCTTTTGTGGAAAAGGCTGTTTTTTTGGTTTGTTTTTTAAATACCCACAGCGTATCCTGAACTTTATTTCTAAACTATGTAACTATTTCAGAAAACCTACATCTGACCTTTTTTTCCTACATAACCCATAAATACAACACGTGATTTAGGTAGTAAAGTCATTTTCTGCTTTGTAAATACTACAAGTGGGAAAAATCAATGTTATCTATATCCCTATCTACTCTCATGCCCTGTTGTGATACCCACTCCACCCATTACTGATTTCTATATTTATTTATAGCAGGGATGCACTTCTGTATAATTTTATTTTCCTTTGTGTTTTTTTTTTTTAACACTGTGACTTTGTATACTGGTATAAAACATGTACAATTCTATGTGTTTCTATCCAAAACTTCTGTAAAAAATCTATTGTTAATCTAAAATTACAACAAATGAAACTTACAGCAGCTGTGTCCTCCTTGATGCTGATCACTATGATGGGTTTGCCCTCCATGATGTCCTTGGCTTTGCCCACCATGACTCCCATGGCTACTGTGCTGATCATGTTGGCTTTGTGGACCTTGGTGGCTGTGGTGTCCAGATTGAGCTTGCTGGCTTTGGTCATCATGACCTCCATGTTGTCCCTTCTGGCACTGCTGGGTTTGAGTTTGACATTGCTGGGTTTGAGTTTGACATTGCTGGGTCTGGCACTTCTGACCTCCTTTTACTCCGGTCATGGTTCCAATTCAGTTGTTGAGGATGGTGTCTGGAAGAGGCTGTAGAAAATGCTTTGTCTTTGTGCAAGCTAGGAACGTGGTATTTATACAAAACCCCAGAATATTATGACACTGAGATGTGTGTAAAATTGGATAATTTCTGTGTGATGCACCCAAACTGTGTGCACTTATGCAAACAATTACTATGAGCAATACACGTTTAACATGCTTGGAAATTATGAGACATTTAACATTTATCCAGTCTTCTTTTATGTTTTTACCTGTGAGTATTAATAAGCCTTTCACAAAAGTTTAATCTTTTAAAACGTATTAAAAAGGCAATAAATAGATATGATTGAATATGGTTTATAGAGTCTCAATGCTTCAATGTTGCTTACTAAGAGGATCATCCTATAGTTAGTCAACTCAGTACATTTTATGTGGTTAGTGTTTTGTCATAAATTTATGATGGTGGTAAAAAGAAATTACAAAATAAAAAAGCTTTGCTTTGATTTCATAAAATTTTGGGATTAAACTTCTGTTTGCTACATAGCATTTGGCACAAACAAAATGAGACCACTGAACTATTGCCATTGTTTAGGCTGCAGAAATTTCACATGTAGAGCTCAGTACCCCTTAACAATTTTTCTAAGTGACCTTGGTTAAAGTACCCCTTCGCTCATTTTGCCTTATTTTTGTTAAATTATTTTACAGAAATCCACTTGCGTACTCTCCAGTCTTAACAGTCCAGAAACCCTTTTTTTAGAACTACCCTTCACTGCCTGTCAGTAACTATTTAATTTGCTGTTTTTATCAGTATACTTTATGATAATACTTGATTGTTGGGACCTGCTTGTATGTTTGGCTGATAAATCTCAAATATTCACATATTTTGCCTGTAGTTTCCGATTTGCAGGGTAGCTGTAAAGTATCAGCAGATAAAAGAATTGTGCATGTTATTACACATCTTTATCATTGTGGAACTGTTGCTAAAGCTTAAGTAGTATTAGTAAAAGTACAGTTAGGTCCATAAATATTTGGACAGACACAACTTTTTTCTCATTTTGATTCTGAACTTTACTACAATGAATTTTAAATGAAACAACTCATGTTGCAGACTTTCAGCTTTAATTCAGTGGGTCGAACAAAAAGATTGCATAAAAATGTGAGGAACTGAATGTAAAATCCAATGTGAAATATGTGTCATTTTTGAATTATGATAGGTATTTAATAATGTATTACCATGGTCCTCACCATCAGGTTCATATTTGGTTTCTATAACATTAAAATTTTAGTTTTGGCTTGTATATTGTACAACAGCTACTCCCCTACTGTACAATATACAAGTCAAATTAAATCTAAAATTTTCTCCCTCCCACCTATCTGTTTTTTACTCCCCCCCCCCCTCCAAAAAAAAATGTCAGCTTCACTGACTGACACGGACACCAACTCGGTGTCAGAGGTTTTATTTGTGCATAGAAAAAAAGGCAAATTTTTATGCCGCAACAGAACTAAATGCTGTGATTGTAGTTTATAAACAATCACAAATGGTTTTCCTCTTTGTTGCTAAGAAAAGATGCCTTTCTCATACTGTGACTGTTCTCATTGGTGGAAAACACTAGCAATAGTTTTTTAACCCTAGCGTTCTAGTTCTGTCAGTTTTTTTATGCAAAAAATGATCCTATTTTTTTTTGCATAGAAATTGTTGTTTATTTTGTGGGCCTGTAACTTTTAGGATTATCTCCCGGGTATAATAATTATATTTATTTTTTATATTATAATCATAAATATATAATACATAATTATAAATCATAATAAAATAATGAAATAATAGACCACAACAATGTAATTTATCAAAAAAAATATTTTAACAAAAATTTCTCACTGAAATTTTCCAAACAAGGGTGCAATGTTATTGATAAATAATATTATAAATTAAATGCAAATTTTGGAAAAAAAAAATTTACATTTTTAGTAGACATCCCGGGTGTGGTAGATTTTGAAGCAGGGTGCTGCACAAAGTCCAACATCACAGTAAGGACAGTAGAACCTGGTTTCTTTGCGTTTCTTCCTTCCTCTGTCATCGGTCTTTGAGCAGCAAACCACGCACATCCTTGTAAGTGCCGCCTTTTTCTGGGTTGGTGAGATGTATTCAGTGAAGTGACGACCGGTCAGGCGGTCTGGGTAGACAACGGTGGAAGCACGACGTCCAGGTCTATTCATAACCACTGATGGTGTTTGGTGGCTCTTGACTATGGTTTCGGAAACTTCCCAAATGAAGTATGAATGATTCACAGGCCTCTGACTATTTTTTTTGTGTACAGAATGTAGGCATTCCATAGGCACTGCTCAACTAGATGTCTGAAAATCCTATTGTAGTACTTCCTTTGCTGTTTCCTCATCGCTGGGTAGAATATCATGGCTTGGTCAGCTCTGTCGACACCTTCCATGGTGTTGTTGTAGTCAATCCCCACCTGTGGCTTTATCACTTCTTTCCCACGTTTTGTGTGTACCAGAACGGTAGAGGCATTATGGACAGTACTCATCAGGCACACATCTTTCTTGTCACGCCATCTCAAGGCCATCATCTTGCCTTTCTGCCAGGCAACAATTTTTTGTCTTCAGCTTCCTTTTTGTAAACATTGATGGCAGGTTGCACCAGTTAGCCCTAACGGTTCCATAGGCATCTGTTCTGTGTTGCAGAAGAAACTCATAAAGCTCAGGAGATGTGTAGAAATTGTCAGTTGTGACACAATAGCCCTGTGTCCCACAATAGAACTGTGTCCCTTTTCCAGTGTATAGTACCGTATTCCAAATGTAGCCAGATGAGGATTCGCACAGCATATACGGTTTCACGCCAAATCATGCCCTCTTTGACGCAAATGTACTGCATCCAGCTGAGCCTCCCTTGTAAGCCATTAGACTTTCATCAATGCTGACATCTCTTTCTGGCACTTAGGTTTGCTGGAAATTTTGTAGAATCATCTTTTGTAGAGACACTTCCCAAATTTTCTTCAGTTTTGGTGCAGGATGAGTAGTCTCATCAAATTCTTCATTGTTTGCAAAGTGCAGGTACTTCGTGCCAAAGAATGGAGTGGCAATCAATGAATTCTTGGAACAGTACCACTTCTACATGGGTTTGCCCACAATTCCATGCAGGATCACCAAGCCCAAAAACAGCCAAATGCCATCCTTTGTCACAGGTTCCCACTTTTGGCTTCTTGCAAACCTCAGGTGTGGAGCACCTTGTTGTCCAGCGTACCTGCATAAAACAAAATTAAAAAGGTATTTTTATTTTATATGTTCTTTTCTAGTGTGAAGGTTGCAAGTAATATGTTGGCAAACACAGAGCAGCATATATGTTCGCATAAAAAAAATAAATTAGCAAAAAATTTCAAAAAGTTAGCAAAAACAGAGCAGCATACATGCTTACATACAGAAAAAATGCAAAAAATTTCAAAAATTTCAAAACGTTAGCGCAGACCAGCAATCTCTGAAACAATTTTTTGATAACTTCATCAGTCAAAAACAACTTCAGGTATGCCGGGGGGTCGTTGCATTCAGCCTCAGTTTTCATCCCAGGTGCGCCAGTAAATGGAAATCTTGGCAGTGCTGCCTGTTCTGCATCAAGGTCAATAGGGCATCATGTGCGCATAGCACTGACCTCAAGTTCAGAATTATTGCTCAGTTCACTTTCGCTGTCTAGGGACAAATTTACTGGTGAATCACTATCGCTCGATTCCACAGGGGACTCCAAATCGCTATCGCTTCCTTCAGATTCTTGTGGTCTCTAGCAATCAGTCAGGAACAAGGTCAAAGACAAAGTAATGAAATGCTACATTCAAGAAGTGATTTAAAGGCCATCTAAAGGTCAGATCAAGGTCAGGGCTACTAGTGGGCAAAATGTAAATCAGGGCAATGGGCAATGATGCTTGGTGCACTAAAATGTGTTTTTATACTTTTATTTTGTGTTTTTCTGTTTTGTACTGTTAAAAAAAAAATTAAAAGCAGATTACATAGCAATCTGCTTTCAAATTTCCCACCCCCACACTCCATCTCTCCACTGCATCACTCGGAAGATGTCACATCTTGCTGGGTAATGCGATGGGGATGTCCCGCTCTGCTCACTCCCCTAGATCCACCAACGAAGCTGCTCGCATCACCCAGAGGCTGCGAGCATCACATTCTCCGGGTGATGCCTCACCCCTGGAATTTAACTAACTAACTGAAAATATGCGCATCGGGGTGGCTGAGACCCGGGTGGCATTAAAAAGCAGATTACTCGGTAATCTGCTTTCAAATTTCCTGCCCGGCCACATCCCCTGACAGACCGGCACCGTGGCATCACAGCGGGATCTTTGGCTCGCGGCTGTAGCGCGGGGTGGAGGTAAGAGGGGCTCCCAAAGTTACCCTGAGTGTGAGTCGGGGTTACCGCTTTTTGCTAGTTTTTTCCACCCCGAGTCACACTCAGGATTACCGCTAGGGGGGTTAGGCCAGTTTTAGCAATCTTAGCCACCAATAAGCCAGTCTGAATCATTTTTTTTTTTTGTGATTGGTTCATTTCCAACTGTTCTGTTGGTGGTCATGACAGTGATGCTATGGTGGATGTTGGTGGTGGTAGTGGAAATACTGCTTGACATTAAGAACAGGTGGCTGAAACAGGTTACCAAGAGAGTGATGAATTGGTGGATTTTAATGAAAGTCATTCACTTCACACATTTGATGTATAAGAAGGATGGGGTAAGGTTTGATAGTTATATAGTTTCTCCCAAATCACTGAATGATAATTCTTCATGTGATGTTAAAGAATTTGAATAATGTATGTCTGGTCACCTATGGCTTACTCTGTGTTTAGAAATGACCATTCAGGGATACCTAATAAACTGAGGCCCCTTGATTTGAAGCGCTTAGGTCTGTGCCATAGTCTGAGTTTCTGATGGAAGCACCATTACTATTGCCATCAGCAGAAACGGCTAATTGTGACACTGCTTTCCTCCTCAACACTTCCCTTGTAGCTTCTTTGGACTGAATCACTGTAGTGCATAATTGTATAACAGCTCTTATACCTCATCAAATCTTATTTCATGTAACTCTTTGATGTGGCTGGTGGTCTTTTTTAAAACCTGTTTCCATAGTGTTTGACTAGAGGTCGGGGGCCTTTCAGCTGAAATTATACTAAAGGTTACCAAAAGAAAGACCAAAAGAAAGTTATATTTGCCCTTAACAAACTGCATTGAACTGTGAAATGCCTTACCTGCTCTTGTAAGGAAAGATGTTTAATATTCTGTACAGAAATGATCAAGTTAAAGAATACAGTTACAACAAAGCTGCAAGAGGTAAAGATTTATTTGTGTCTTAAATACATTTATTGATGTTTTTAGGCACTATTTCATGACACTTCTTCAAGTTGTCCAAAATCATCTTCTTCATTTTTCAGGTAGAATTCTAGAACAAGATCATAAAAAAAATCAGAAACCCCAGACAAGTAGAGTAAATTAAATACAGCTTGTCAAGGACTCCTGTGTGCTCATAGTAACCCTACCTTAAGCTTATTTCTAAATACCTACATCATTGTTACATGTCATCAAATTAATTTATCAAAACAAGGTGTGCATATTTGTAAAGTCAATCTCTTTTAAAAAAAAGCAAAAACAAAGGATAACAATATATTTAACCATATTCATATTTATTTTTAACTGTTTCACTGATGTCTGGATTTCTGTACCGAAAGCGGTACACTGATTTTCATGATTTTTTTTTAAATTGTAGACCTGTAACTTACAGAAATGTCCGAACAAGGATCTAGTAGATATCCTGAATATAATAAAGTTTGAAACACACAATCATTTAAAAAAAATGTAATAATAAAATTAAATAAAAAACACAAAAATCAGCTTAAACAAGAAAATAAATAAAAAATACTGAAAATGCAATAATTCGGTATACTGTATAGTATTATATTTTTCTAAAACACCTCCCTAGTGTGGTAAATTTTAAAACGGAGTCCAACGTCACATACCTTTAGACAAAACCACATAAATATATTTGTATTATTTTGTATTGGATTGGATACAGGACTTTGTATTGAATCCAATACAAAATATTTGAATTTCGACGGGCGTATGCACTGACATCATCAGGAATCATCGAGGGACGCGTACACGAATGCCAGGTGTTCTAATTCTTTCTGTACTTCCATGCAAAAAGCGTTACATTTTTTGCATTGAAATTTATTGTAGATTGTAGGCTATAATTCTTAGGCATAACTCACCGAAATATGTCCTAAATTAAATATTAAAATTAAAACATAAAAAAAAAATCTTTAAAAAAAAAAATAGTGTATAATGTAACTGTACAGTAGCTTATATAATATATACATATATATATAATACAATTTTATAAATATTATAAAAAGATTTCTTTGTATTGGACTTAATACAGCTTTTTTGTATTGAGTTCAATATAAAGTGATTTGAATTTCCCGCCCCGCCTCCTGCCCGAACCAACGCTTGCAGCGACATCACCGTGAATCCCCGGAGATCGTCACTGCACACGCCGGGTGAAGACTGAAGAGAGAAGACGGGTGAAGACTGAAGAGAGAAGACGTCTCCGGAGGAGCTGCGGGGATAAGGTAAGTATATTTTACATAACGGGTCCACTTTTTGGTCCTTTGCACTGATAGTAAATAAACGGAATATATATTGTATTCATTTTGTTTATATATCTGTTTCTGTTTTATGTTTATCTGTTTTCTTTATATTCCTCCACAACAATCTGACGACTTTAAATCAGAAAGTGCTCAGAGCAGAACACGCAAAGGTTTACAATAAAGAGGGGAATCGGCAAAAGTTGTTCACTAATCCTCCCTTTACTTTGCCATTTTTAAATAGACTCTTCTTAACATTTATCACAATCAATACTTAGGCTGGGAATACTATGCAAAATAGGTTCCCCTCCAAAGCTGAGTAATGTTCAAAGCTGATGCCAAGGAGATGAATGGTTGTATTTGTCAAATACAGTTAGAGTATTAAAACCCATTTTTTTTAAATTGCTGTCAACCTATAATAAAATCTAACAAAACAGATTTTTAAGCAGTAAACCATTTACTAAGTTAAATTATTCTTTAAATATTACCATTTTAGTGCCTTTCCTCTCCCCTTCCCATTTACTAAAGATCCAATGCTAATATGCTTGGAGTTCCAAAAAATGAATCTGGTCTAGGATACAAAACATTTGCTAAAAAATAGCAAATGACTGTTAAGAAATATATTCCAGGTTTACTGGATCACCCAGGTTAACTGATGAAAGTGTATCTTCTTGGAGAGCTTTAATAAATCAGGCCAATTGTCTCAAATCTATCTTATTCTATAGGCACCGGGAACAGCACGCACATTTGAAGGTTCCAAATCTCAAATTGTATTTGCTAAAAATAATTATAGCGGTTTTGTGACTTTCTAAAATTATCTCTTCCTATAAGCAGCTCCAAATTAAACCTTAATCTAAATCACTAATATCTGAAAATATCAAGCACTGTCTGCATGTGTTAATTATTTTACTACTTTTAAGTTTTTCTTGCCCTAGAGGCTGATTCATTCTGACCCTGTCTACATACCGGTAGCTCAGCATCACAGAATGTTGCCTTGTGTTATTGTGCTCCATCTTTTATGGAGTGCTGTAGAGATGCCATGGGGTGATCTTTCCTCATGTTCAAATTTAAGAGTTCCACTGCATACTTGGTAAATCTGAAATCTGGGCCAGATTTAGAAAACTACATTTTTCTGAATGCTTCCACTCCAAAACCATCTGTGCATTTTTGTTACTGCTTACCACAGATGCTAGACATTTTTTTCTTTCCCATAAAATACTTTTCATGGATATTTTTTATGTTTAGGATGGGTAGTAATGATGCCAATACACAAGGACAACTTCTGACAATGCAATAAATTTAGGAAAAAAATGGACACACGTTTACTGCGCATAGCCCTTTTTCTCTTTCTTTTTATTGAGTCACCTGGGCCAATACCTGGGAGTCATTTTCCATCAATTCTAATATACTGATACTTCCCCGTTGTTTTTTGTGTACCACTAGCTTTATTTTACCATGCTGAATGCCTTCTTTAAACTTTGACCAGTTTTAAAAGATAAACAAGAAAGTAGTATTTATTGATACTGGAATTTTAGCTGTATTCTTTTAACTTCATAAGTACTGAACAACATTTTACACATATATTTAAATAGATTTAAACAGAATGACAAAAGCAAGAGCAATACAATTTTATACTACTACAGCAGCAAATAGAACATCAGCATGCTTTGGTAAACCTATTGTACCATTTTTCAAAATGTTTAAACCCCCTGCAGTACGAATTAAGACAAAGAAATTATTTCAGAGAAAAAGATAAGATTTTTATTGAGCAGGATAGTTTGATTAATTTACAAGCGATAAATAGATGCAGGACTTTGACAGATTAAAATCAGATGAGTGTTGATTTTTTTTTTGCAGAGAAATAAACTATTGTCTCAGGTCATGGCTCCAAATGTGACGTCTTCATTTATCACACCAAGAACGTCCTTGGCCCTGGCAAGGATCACAAGGATCAGGACAGCAGACGACAGGGACAACACAAGGGTTGCATGGATCTGAAACGATGAAAAAATATATAACTACTAATGTATTCAATTTAGTGTAGAAAATCGTACAAAATATGATTACAGTTGAGATTTTAATTTTCAGTTCAGCAGCTACATTTATGGTTAGGTAGCAAAACTGTTTTCAAATTTCAATACTTTAGCACGGTGGCAGTGGTTAGCACTCTGGCCTTTCTCAGGTTCGAATCTCTCCCAGGACACCATCTGCGTGGAGTTTGCAGGTTCCCCCCATATTTGTGTGGGTTTCCTAGGTGTACCCTGGTTTCCTCCCACATTCTAAAAACATGTTAGGTTAATTGGCTTGCCCTCAAATTGACTTAAGACTATATTAAAAACATAAGACTTTGGTAGGGATATTAGATTGTGCGCCCCTTTGAAGGACACCTAGTGGCATGGCTTTGGGTTTTGTAAAGCGATGCGTTATATGTTGGCGCTTTATAAATACTGTGTAATAAAAATAATGCTATTTTTTCATGTACTTAGCTCACACTGGGCTATTTTTTCAAGCTAGCTACAGTTTAAAACAATGGAAAACCTTTTCTTATGGCAATGATACAAGGAGGGTTACTCAATGTACAAGAATAAAATATGGGTAACCACTATGGCTTCAATATATACTGTGTTATGATTACTTAATGGTTTCCATGTTTTGTCCTGTGTGGAAAGTTCAACTATATTAATTTGGTAAGGCAAAGCTAAACAAAGTTTGAGCAATATTTGCACAGATCAGTTTTTAAGGTGAACAGTACAGGAATTATACTCCAGTTGTGTAGACTTTTGTAGTAAAAAAAAATCATGATTGCATGAAAGAGCATGGGTCTACCAGCTGCCAATTTAAAAGTTTGGTTTATTGTTGATTAGATTTCCAACGTTTCCTTGCAGATTGCTTTAAATTAGGCCAATCATTTCAGCAAATATATTTTAATTCTAGTACATGTCATTATAAATAATTCCTGTATATCCTTTATGAAACATTGTTACATGCACTACATACATTGTCTTTTTGTAAACCACATTTGTGAAACTGCATTTTTATGTAATATTTATAAAATGGCTAAAGTTCACCTTAAAGTAGAACTTGTTTCTAGATTTGCATAGATCATGATAGTGTTAAAACATCTGTAAGGCGCATGTTTTGTCAGGCTATAGGTTTGTGTTAGTGGCATGAGTTTAAGACACTTCATCATTATCTGGTACATGTGACTTGGAGTTGGGTTTAGCATTTCTGTAGAATTGTATGAGGAAGTTAAACCAATTTGATGCAAACAAATGATCAATGACACAGAAAATTCTCACTAATTAGAACACACACAGCAACCATTTTCTTACTATTCTAGTAAAATAATAATAATAATTAAATATAAAAAAAATTAGTTTTTGAAAATCACTTTTGATCTATATTTTGCCAGGAATTGGCATACAAGATTGAATCATGTTTTAGAGAATATTAAGTAAAATACAAATGATCTTCTAGTAAAGACCATCTAATCTAATATGATTAGAGATTTCTATCCAGAATTCAAACTTGAATTCAGTATGATTACATAAATGGTTCAGAAAGTAAACTGTCATCCTTGCTCACAAGAGGAAAGTTAGTTCATGATCATATATTTAATTCACTCATATTTCCTCTTTACCTTGTTGGCGAACAAAGAGGTTACCACGCTGACCATGTCCTTGAGGTTTGCATGCTGAGAAAAAAAAAGCACATATTAAAGAAAATCTCCAAGCAAATAAAAACAGCCAGTACAACAATGAAATATTTCAGCTGTGGTAAGGTCCACTAAAATACAAGCTCCTTCTAATAAATCAGATCTCCCACCACTATGAAAGAGCACTGCCCCAATGCTGTAA
>NC_092867.1:41129042-41144442 GCF_032062135.1 Pyxicephalus adspersus | reverse complement strand
CATCTTGTTGTTCTTACACATGTCTCTCAGCATTAGCTAGGATATTTTTAATTGAGTTGAAAGTTGCTGAACTGCATTAAGCATGCTGGCTTTTTAATGCAAATTCCTGATTTTTATCCTAGGTCTTTGTTTCATTAAGTGTAGCCATGGCCATATAAAGTAGATACTTCACAATGACACATAGGCTACTGAATGGTAACACAGAATGAAATGATTCTATGTCGTGCAACTAATCTATAGAAGTAAAATCAGTTACTTACGATCCTGGCATGGATCTTTGCAAACTGGTGTTCTCTGGCAAGGGTTCTTGCATGGATCTTGGCACTGGGTCTTCTGAACACATTTTTTGGTTCCAGACATGTCTGCTTTTAGGGCTGGTTTGCCTTTCTGAAAAATTATGAAGCTTGAAGAGAATCCTTGGTTGTTGTGAGCATTTTTAATGGAGCCTTTTTATATATACTGTAAGAGGAAATGGAATGAGGACACATACTTTTCCTGGTTGGTCACAACACATTTAAAAGTTTCAACACATACCATTACCCTGTTTATTATTAATTAGCTGTTGTTCCTCCCTGTGATTTCTGTAATTTGAAGTTGTTTATTGTGATGCTTGTTTGAAAATGTTGAAAAGCACAAATGACAAATTGTTATAGTTGTTTAACTTGTAAAATTGTGTGTGGCTAAAAGTCATTTTATTAGAATATGCACACATCTCTAAATGGTAACCATGGCTGTATGGGAGGTGAGGGTTGTTCTTTTAGAAGTACACAATTAAGCCCTAACCCTTGATGTACATTACTATTTAGTGGTCAGCAATCACATTAGTTTAGGAATTAAAAGTTCATGACTAGGTCATGTGTTCTTTTTATTTCACTATATTACAAAATCCACTGAGATGTGTGCATATTTCATGAGACAACCAGGTAGGATTTTAGAAATCACTAGAAACAGTATTTAGTGGGATAAGTCTTTCTGTAAATAACCCCTAATATTTTAATGTAACTTTAAAATGTACAGATATTTTAAAATATTACAAAACAAACAAAAAAAAAATCAAAACTGCAAGGGTGAGTTGTGTGTCCGTTGTAATGCATCTTCAACTAGACTTAGTCAAAGCAGAACTAAACTTAAAAATTTGTGACCAGGCAGGGTTTTTTTTTGTGGAAGGGGACAGGTGATGTCCTTTCTGCAATAAAACATACTTACCTGTCTGTCATTCTCTGTCACAAGATGCTAAGCTGCACATCAGCTCAGAGCAGAACCCAGGATACCTGGCTCATCCCAGCTTCCCCTGCAGCTGCTGGGACTGAATAAAGTCCTGCACAGGGGATATGTCAATTCATCATGGCCTACAATAGGCCAAAAATTGAATCCAGGAAAAGAAGATGTTTGTGCTTGCAGGTGAGTAAATTTAAGAAAATTGCTGAGTTTTATCTAAACTCAAACTTTAATACACAATACTTTAATTACATTTCCTCTTAATAGGCCTAGATGTGGCTGATGCATTAGTTTTCTTCCCCTCATTTCCATAACATATTGGGGGTATTGTGTAGTGTACATGGGTAAACTAGAAAGGACTTGTAAAACTGTTTGGGACTTCAGTATTGCACAGGCAGATTGTCCAAATAGTTTACCAGATTTGGCCAATAGGTATATTTTGCAGGTAAATGACAGATAAAACAAAACAATTGTATATATAACAGTACAAAAGGTCTGCAGATAGAAGGTCGCTGTTTAAACTTGATCATAATTTTAGTAGTGCATTTTTTGTATCTGTAGCATTGATCATACTTTCCGCATGCAAAAATCAAATTGTTTTTAGTAAACGTTTAAAAATGTATTAATATTCCAATTATTATTTTTAAATGTTTTGACACAAGATTCCCAGAACTTTTACTCAAGATTTAAACATACTGAATACACTTTAATCCATTTAAAGGATATGTGTGGACCTTGGGTGAAAAAAATATACAGACCCCTGTTTACAAAGATGTATGAAAGAATTGTTGTGCTTTTCTGACTAGTTGTCACAGTGAAAAACCATGTTTTCATCACAGAAAGTAAAATCAATGTATATCTGACATTTCCTCAAACATTCCTTTGTGGGAAATAATTACTGCCATTAAAACACATGTACCTGGAAGATTCCAACGAAGGAACGCTTCCTCGTTTTATAAATAAAACCTATTGAGTCATGCAAAACAAAGAACTTTGTTTTTCAGTGAACTTTATTTTGTCTAATGCTGACATATATGAAAAAAGACAAAACACTTTTAAGACCCAGTAATGCTAACCAAAAAAAAAATGCATTTTGAAGGATCGGACAGTGTGAGGAATCGAATTGCGAAGGTAAAGAAGTGAACCAAAAAATTAATTGTACTATATTAGTACTGGTGTATACATTGGTTGGATACATTTAATACAGTATTTAGAAAGCTATTTGCATCTGGAATTATATTTAGAATATACATTAGGTAATTATTGTAAACATAATTAGGATATATTTTAATTTATTCTCTGTAAAGAGTATGGAAATAAACTGCATCTGAAATCTATGAATCATGCCATTTTATATACATACAAATAAATAATTAGATAATGTTAGTATGAAGTGATTGTGAGATGAGATCTGAAAGCATATGACGTGCAGAAACAGGGAAGAGCATGCCTTTTGGTTTAGCAATATACAATGCTTTAGTTATACAAAACTTCAGGATATGAATTATAGCTAAGATATTTACTATCTTGTTTATGTTTTTGTTTTTTGCAAAAAATATGTCCCCTTAGTGTAAGGCTAAATTTACACTGGCAGTGAGGTTGTGGTGTGTTTACTGCTTCTTCATGCTGGGAACTGCTGCATTTCAGGGACTCACTACATCTTGTAGTTGTGCCATCCCAGCACACGGTTGCACGCAGGACTTCTGTGCTCAGGGGGTGGTGTCTAGCAAAGGACTGACAGTGCCCATAGATACTACAGTAGTAAGATTCCAGCTGAGACAAGTCCAGAATACTGAGCCAGAGATGCATAAATGAAAAGTGGTCATTTATAGCTGCCCCAGGCAGGGCCTATCCAAGATGAATTCCTGTTGTAATCTGCTAAGACGTTAAAGCAAACTGGAGCCATTCTTAACGGATCATGACAACCTAAGAAGTTATTGTGGTTCCTTTACCCTGCTAGTTAAAGCAGAAAAATGCAAAATAAATTTGCCTAAATAGACGTTAATTTTTGTAGAGTCAACTTTTTCTTAAACTTGAGGCATATCATATTTAGTAGCCTCTGATATTCATTCATTGAATTCACTCTGATATAAAGGAAAATCAAATAATGAAGTAGTCTGCATGATCCTGACATCCAGCGAACCACCCACTCTAAGAAAGATCTGCCTCCAAATATGAAGAAAAAAAACATATGGGTTGCACAACCCATATCTGTACCCAAGCACAGATTCACAAATCATTGATTCTCATATTTACAAACTAACATATGTTAGGTTGCACAGAGAGCATCTCGAATACTTAATCGATATCCACTTTAGCCACATTTTTTCCATCTACCAAATTATTCATTAAGCAGTAGAAATGAGTTATTTCATGCCATGTTGACATCTCAGCTAATACTATCATTTACTGATCACCCCCTTTGATAAGAAAAATGAAGAATCAACCTGAACTTACTCTCCTCATTCTTAGGCACAAAGCCCAAAAAAGATATGATCTGAATAGTAAAGGGGGGTGAATAACGGGGGCCTTCCCTGCACCGTAGTGCTACCTCTTTAGGATAGGCCTCTGTAATTTAGTCTGATTTACTAAAGCTCTCCAAGACTGGAGAAGATAGCCTTTCATCAGTGAACCTGGGTGACCCCGAAAACCTGGAATACATATGGTCCAGTATTGAAAACATTTGCTAACAAGTAGCAAATTACTTTAAGAAATCCATTCCAGGTTTGTCGGATCAAACAGGTTTACTGATGGAAGTGTATCTTATCTAGCCTTGGAGAGCTTTAACCTCCATGGCGGTATGATTATTAGAGGAGGCCGATGCCAGCTGAGCATCACCAAGTGGACCTAGATGCTGGGCCGGCATCGTTGTAGGACGTTGGGGCCTCGTGAGGACCGTAAGCAGTTGTTTAGATGTGTAAGGTAGGAGCCATTAGCTTTCTCTGTGTTCTTCTGAGAAAGCCCAAAAGAACACAGGTTCTGTGTTGACTGTTTTTGCTGTATGTCACGTTTCAACAAATTGATTGTTTGAGAATATTCACTCTAATCTTCCCCAAACTCTTTGCAAATGGTCAGACATTTGAATAACCCTAAACCAATCTATAACACGTACCCAGTTTGCTCACTTTCCTTTGCAGTGCCTGCAGAAAGGTGACACAACTTATACATTTCTTCAATTGGATTTCTAACTACTGTAATTACTTTATGTCAACACAAACATGGTATTTTTAATTTTGATTGAACTTTGCTTTATGCTTTTGATTTTAGGAAATCAAAGTTTTAAGACATTGCAAACCAAGAAAGCTAAATCCTTGGCATGGAAGTGAAGGGTAAGTGATTTTGGGGACTGGGATGGCTACACATTCTGGTATAACATATATGATAAGTAAAATTTTCATTTATATTGAAGGATATTGTTGTTATAGGGAGAGGTTAAAAGAAAGAATGATGGAGAATTTATGCTAGTCTGGAAGGGACAGATGTAGCAGACCAAGGCTAGATATTACTTAGGCAGAAGATGAAGTGTTATAAGAAGTAGCTAGGAAATTCTTTTGTTATAGATAAACCTGTGATTATATTTGCTTTGTCATTGTTTTTTCACACAATTAATTGAGTATCGTCTCACACATGCCAGATGAGCACACTGACATTTTAGTTCATAAAAATATTACTGGTTTAATTTTTTACTTGACTGGCCTTTATCCCTGGCTTTGTTCTCTTTCTAGGATAGATGGGGTGAATAGAAAAAGTGGTGTTAGTATCTCTGTGAGAAGTGATCTAGTAAACATATATATAAAAAAGACAAAGGAAAAAAGTGTGAAGGTATTATAAATCAATTGTTTCATATTCAAGAGATTTATTTGAATTCACCATTCTGTAGAAACAAGAGGGGAACAATCCCCACTTAGTTGTTTAGAAGAATCACCCTCACTTTCATTCTAAGGAAAGTGGTTACATGAACAGAAAAAGAATGAGAAGCTCCCCACCCCACAGACATCAGTAAAACTCTTCATGGCTTCTAGCCCATCACCACAATAAATTTTAAAAAATGGCTTTAGGTACACATAATAATGGTACCAGCCCAACTGAAAGCATAGCTTAGGCCAGAACAGTGTATTTATTTAACATTTTACCTACTAACAAAATAGCTCTGCTGGAACTGCATTGGATGAAAATTGATATACTTATAATGGGGCAATTTTGGGAAAATCCAGCTAATATTGCAAAAAAAGTTACACATTCAACTGTTTTACCTCATTAGTTTACACTCAGTGTCCCATAAAGACAAAGAGCCAACAGAACTTTACACAATTTAGAAAACCTTATTAAAAAGAAAAAAAAACTGAAATATCATATTTACATAAGTATTGAGACCTTTTATATCAACACTTGAAATTTATCTCAGGTGCCTCCCATTTCTTTTTGATCGTTGCTGAAATGTTTCTGCACCTTGACTGGAGAACGTCTGGGGTAAATAAAAAAACTGAGTGAACATGATTTGGAAAAGCAAACACCTCTCTATAGAAGGCCTTATAGCTGACAATGCATATCAGTAAAAACCAAGCCATAAGGTGAAAGGAACTATCTGCGCTGATCAGGGGAAGGCTAACATGGACCGTTACTGATGATGTTTCTCACATATCAAGTTAGATTTCATCTTTAGATTAAGAGGAGCTAAACTGAAAAATGCCCTAAACAAAAAAAAAAAGAAAAAAAAAAAAAAAACCCGCAGGGCAGTCTGATCCATCCGGAGGTGTCTTCCATTGGTTCCAGCGTCGTCTCAGCATCCATTCCTAAGCCGAGCGCTTTGGGAGGCGCCATCTTCGTCTCTTCTTCTTGGTTCTTCTTCCCACACCACCCAACCCAGGTGCGAGATCGAGTGACGTAGGTTGGAAAAAAACTTGCCAATCTCTCTGCGCATGCATGGATAGATAGATAGGCAAGCTTTTTCTCTTTTCACGAAAAGGCTCTTTCTGCTCATACCTAAGTTGCTGAGACATGCGCAGAAGGAGCACCCAAGAGCCTCCCGGGATTCATGACGTAGTTATGCCAGAAGGCTTTGCGCTTCTATTTAGGGGGCAGTGCTGCACCCTTTAAAAAAAAAAAAAAAAACTGAATTTTTACTTAACATAAACATACTTAACATGTCTGCCTCTTTTATGTGAAGTGAAATTTCTGTTTTTTATGTTGTTCAAAATATCCCCATACAATATGGATAATCCTATTTAGGAACCCCTGTGCTTTAAAATTATTCAAGCAGATAACATTCATAAGCAATAACCAACTTTCTTCATTTTTATAAGGTAGCAAGCTGAAATTTTAACCTGCTAATGGCGAGGGAATAACTGGAAATTAACTATTTAGGTAGCCATATTGTTTTATATGACTAGTAACACTTCTTGGAAATAGAACTGTGGAATGCTAATTTAGGGCATATTCAATGCTTTGAGATTGGGAAAGAAAAGTTTCCTTGTTAGATCAAACCAAACTAGATCAGACCATATAAGGCTTTTTTGTAATCCTCTGGGTTACCCTTGGATTTAGAATACTGATGAAAGGTGTTTTTTGGTTGAACACATTTGATGTATATCCTTTTTTTCTAGCCTAACATAATTTAAAACAATTTAAGTGGCGTACAGATCCCATTTGGAGATGCTCAATAAATAAATGTATACTCTGAACTATGCAAGGTTGTTTTCGGTTAGCCCAAAGTTAATTTTATTTGCTATTGTTACTTACCATATTTAGTTGGGCACAGATAGTGTTACCAGAATGTCAGACACTGTCCACTGTACCAGTAGTATGGAAACGACTTTCTATTAAAATGCACTTCTTCAAATAAAGCTATAGGTCAATGATCTCATTCATTGTAATGTGTTGCACTGCTGATCTTGGTAAATTTATAAAAAAGAACAACTGGTATAGTTATATAATGGGCTTTTGTGAAAATGTATGCTTTTATCAATATTATCCTTGAAATTGAACTTTTATATATCTATTTGTATATGACTCTAGCAAATGTGGTGATGCATTGTTGAAAATGAGTTGAAAAGGAATTTGTGAATGTGATTGATATCTCTTAAATCTATTCTGATATGTTAAGAGCAAGGTGCATAAATTTACTATATACCTATTAAACTTTTAGTATTCTTTTTCTGTGGGATACAGTGTATGTGTAGGATTGACATTTAGTATCCTTTTTGTTATATAAGTATTAATAACCTTTGTTGATTGGCTTGTCTATGCAGGACACTCTTGATAGCGTCATTCCCATATTGCAGCTTGCTGCTTACTTTTTGTAGGCTCCTGGGAGTTCTTGCATGGTGGGATTATTGGAAGTATCCCATATCCTGTCATCTTGCATAGCTCCCTCTGTAGTCGATATACCAGAAGTAGAATTAAGGCAAGTGGAACATCTCTGGATCAGGGAGTGGGTTTCCTTTCCATTTCAGAATGTCTCAAATAATTTGCTATTAATGGGAGAACACCAGTAGTTGATGCCCTAGAATTTTGGAAACTGGACAGATTTATAGCAAGGACAAAAGTCTCTTAGACAAACATAGACACACTTGTTGCTCCATGGATTCCCTACAGTCCACTCCTTTTTATCTGGAAAATATATATAAAAATAAATTGTCTGAAACATAGTTCTTATTTGTCTGCGATCAGATTCTCAGTGGCATCTCCCACTTCAGAAATAGCTATTTTTGCATAATAGGATTCTTTAGGACAGATGTAGGATAGGGCCAACATTTAACAGAGTGTTGTGCAAATATATTTGAATAAACACCAGAAGCCACTCACCATATATAAGCTGGATATGGCAGCATCCTGTAACAGCAAGAAACTTAATTCGGTAAAAGAGGCCATGGCAAAGTTTAACCATGACATTATAAAATACACTCCCTAAAGAGTCCAAGATGTGGGTCAGTACTGTACTCCCCCCAATGCGTTTCACCCTAAACAGGCTTCCTCAGGGGATTGCCGAGACCTTGGTATATTGACCATGTGGAAGAATAGATTCAACCCAGAAAATGTCACAAAAAGGGGGAAATGACTCGATTGGAGATTTTGGATGGCTGTATGATGGCTTGAATGATGGAATAATTATTAATTTATCCAGTTCTATTAGGGATATCTATGATTTAAATATGTACACTTGCTGCAGTTTTATTTTTATATATATATCCTTATATATTTTTATATATATCAATCTCAGAAGATTTGTGTTAGAGCTTGTAAGCAGTGTAAGGAATACTATCAAAAAAAAGGAAGGTTATTCCAAAGAAGATCTTATGGATTTATTGAGAGGTGCTTCCAAGTATAAGGAAGAATCATCCTAAATGTTGTGTTTGTTTCACTATTTTGTATTACCCTTTATTCTTGTATTACCCTTATTTATGCTAGGTTTATTTCACATGTTACATACTGGTTTACAAATATGGCAATACTCTTTCCTGCAGCCTAGAACTACTGAGAATGGATAGCAGCAAATAAATGACTACTTTTTTTGGTGCTGCCTCTTTCTGTAAACATCAGTTTGCTTTAAAACAAAGCAATATTTGTCTGTTATAGCTGGCCCTGTTTCATTTATATTGCTTGGCTATTGGAGACTGACACCACTCAGATACTTCAGGTATCTGTTTTGTATAAAAATTAGTAATAAAATGGATAAAACATTGTTTATTTTATCTTTGTTTTTATATCTGTGCGCAATACTGAAACACTTACTGCTGTCCCCATGTATTCTCTTTTGAGGCTCCTGCAAGTAGATGCTACATCTAGCATCTCCCCCAAGCTTCATTATTAAATTAATATATCATTAGGAGTCTGCTTTTTAAGGCAGTTGGGGGAAGGTGGCTGACAAAAATCTGGCCCTGTTTCTGACTCTTAATTTTATACTTTTTAAGGAATGGGTGCATTGATGATAGCACATACCTGACACCCAAGAAGCTATCATTGGATATTGGTCAGGAGCCTTATTAATTCCAACTCCAATATTACTAAGAGTGTCTAAAGAAAATCCTATTTGTCTTAAAATGCCTCAAAGAACTCCCAAATCTGTTCTGGTAAAGCAAGAGGTTTAGTATGTTGGTACATAAATAGTCAAAATAAAGAAAACAATTAAAACAAAGCTGCAATAGGTAAGGATTTATTTCTGTCCTCATAAATTGATTGATGTTCATACGCGTTGTTTCTTAATCTTAAAGTTGTTCATCTTCTTCTTTTTAATTCTTCTGGTAACATTCTGGAACAATATAATAGACAAATCAGAAATGTCAGGCGTGTAGAATGGATTACATCAAATCATTTGCTTTATCAAATAATTATTTATTCATATTAACTTTGTCATAGGCTCAAAATAAAATTTCCAAATAACTACAGTAGTATTACATGTCATCAGATGAGGTATTTTATTGAGCACTGTAACTTTGTATACTATACTTTGTAAAACTTAAATTACAACTGATGATACTTACAGCTTCAATGTCCTTCTTGATGCTGATCACCATGACCCCCTTGGCTTTGCCCTCCATGACCCCCTTGGCTTTGCCCTCCATGACTCCCATGGCTACTGTGCTGATCATGTTGGCCTTCTTGACCTTGGTGGCTGTGGTGTCCAGATTGAGCTTGCTGTTTTTTTTCACCATGACCTTCATGTCCTTTCTGGCACTGCTGGGTTTCAGTTTCACATTGCTGAGCTTGGGCCTGGCATTGCTGGGTCTGCTGGCTTTGACCTCCTTTTACTCCAGTCATGGTTTGTATTCAGTTGTTGAGTATAGTGTCTGGAAGAGGCTGTAGGAAATGCTCTGTCCCTGTTCAGGACAGGACAGTGTTATTTATACAAAATCCTCAAATGTGATAACACTGACATGTGTGTGAATTGAATAATTTATGTGTGATGCACCCAAACTGTGCGTTTATGCAAACATTAACCATGAGCAATACACTTTTAACATGCCTCGATGAATAATAAAGTCCCATAGTTTTCAATCTTCCTTGATGTTTCCCTGTGACTGTGAGTATTACTAAGCTGCCACAAAAGTTTGAAAAGTATCAAACGACATCTTGGATACAGAATTTAATGCTGCTTACTAAAATGTTTGTAATATAGTTAGTTAAATTGGTACATTTATTGTGTGTGTTCAGTCACAAATTATAATTTAAAAAAGATTGATTTCTGTAAGGCCAAAGTTTGAGATGAGCGAAGCTTCAGAATAAAAAGAAAGCAAAATAACAAAACTGATACACTTTTTTTGAAACAGAAATATGATATAGAGACTGTAAAGACTGGGTAAATAGACTTTAGTTTGGGAGAAGAATACACTAGAAAGCAAGGTCGACGCATAAAATACAAGTAAAAAAAATATCAAAGTCCTTCTATTTGTACATTTGTTGGGGAGGATTTGAGGTGTGCATGAAACAAGGAACAAATAATTTAGGTAAAAGATTAGGAAAATAAGGAAGGGGGGGATGTAGGCTGATGGAAGAGAAAGAGTAGTGGAAGTAGTCTTGAAGTAAACTAAAACATGGCTATGGATCATTTGTATTCTTTTCTGTTTGCTATATAAACCCTAAACTCTAATGTGCATTAGCGGATGCTGGTCTCTCATGAGGCCTACTTCCTTTGCCTGTGTTTTTACCCGATGTTGACATTTTCACAATATGTGAGTGTAAACAGTTTAATTTTTATTAGCAGCCTTGGGGAAAAATGCTCAAGTGATCTGGACGTTGACCGAGGAGCATAGTAAAGAAGCCGTTCCACAGTGCTGCAAGCAAACAGCGTGTGTCAATAACAAATTCACTGACAGTCTGCAAACTCCGATAGTGGAGGAACTCAACGCAGGAAGGAAGCTGGAGCTTGAGAAACTGAAGGGGAGACGCTGTGCGGTTGTACACTACAGTTCGGGTCAGTTAACGGGTGGATGAATCATCCACATCATATCATATCCTTCATACTGCAAGTACATAATCCAGAAGCACAATTTAGGAAATCACTTCTAGCGGTCATATTGCTATTAAAAGTGTAAATATACTATTTATAGAAATCTACATGAAACAAACATCATAAATTTATATGTCCAAAATAACATTAATTAACATGAATTACCAACTCTCTTAGAATGTTAAAAATGCTAATAAATTACCAATTATTACAATATTGCAATGGTTCTCCAATAAAATGCATATATTCCAAACTTACATGCATCTGTAATTTTATATAAATATATAGTTATGGACATATAGTCCATGTAGATGTGTTTATATGGTATAAATATGAAAGCAAAATATCAATTACACATAATCAAAAATAATAATAAAATCAATAAAGTAATAATAATTGCCTAACCGTTTTACTTCTCAAATGCTTCCCACAACCCAGAGGACTAGCACTTATCTTATAATGGCTCCTTAAGCCTGCTAAAAATATGCAATCAACAACTTTGAATGCATACATATAAATGACACTAAACACATTGGACCTGATTTATTAAAGCTCTCCAAGACAGGAGAAGATACTCTTTCATCAGTGAACCTGGATGATTCAGCAAACCTGGATTAGATCTGGTCTAGGATATAAAACATTTGCTAACTAATAGACTGTTAAGAAATCTATTCCAGGTTTACTGGATCACTGAGGTTCACTGATGAAAGTGTATCTTCTTGGAGAGCTTTAATAAATCAGGCCGATTGTCTCAAATCTATCTATCTTGTTCCACCGAGAACAGCACGCACATTTGAAGGTTCCAAATCCCAAATTGACCTGTATTTGCTAAAAATAATCATAGTGGTTTTGTGACTTTCTAAAATTATCTCTCCCTGTAAGCAGCTCCAAATATAACTTTCATCTAAATTACTAATATCTGAAAATATCAAGCACTGTCTGCATGTGTTAGTTTTTTTTACTACTTTTAAGTTTCTCTTACAGGCTGATTCATTCTTACCCTGTATACGTAGCTCAGCATTACAGAACGATGCCTTGTGCTATTGTGGTCTGTCTTTTATGGAGTGCTGTAGAGATGCCATGGGGTGATCTTTCCTCATGCTCGAAATTAAGAGTTCCACTGCATACTTGGTAAAGCTGAAATCTGGGCCAGATTTAGAAAACTACATTTTTCTGAATGATTCCACTCCAACACCATCTGTGCATTTTTGTTCCTGCTTACCACAGATGCTGGGACATTTTTTTCCTTCCCAAAACATACTTTTCATGGATATTTTTTATGTTTAGGATGGGTAGTAATGATGCCAATACACAAGGACAACTTCTGACAATGCAATACAATTAGTAAAAAAATGGAGTTTATTGAGTCACCTGGGCCAATACCTGGGTGTCATTTTTCATCACTTCTAATATACTGATATTTCCCCATTGTTTTTTGTGTACCACTAGTTTTATTTTACCATGCTGATTGCCTTATATATACTTTGGACAGGTTTAAACAAGAATGTAGTATTTAATGATACCGGGACTTTAGTTGTATTCTTTTGACTTCATAAGCACTGAACAACATTTTACACATATAATAAAATAGATTTAAATCAACAGAATGTCAAAAGCAAGAGCATTACTATTTTATACTACTACAGCAGTAAATTGAACATCAGCATGCTTTGGTAAACTTATTTTACTATTTTTCAAAATGTTTAAACCCCCTGCAGTACGAATAAAGACAAAGAAATATTTTCAGAGAAAAAGATAAGATTTTTATTGAGCAGGATAATTTGATTAATTTACAAGCGATAAATAGATGCAAGACTTTGACAGATTAAAATCAGATGAGTGTTGATTTTTTTTGCAGAGAAATAAACTATTGTCTCAGGTCATGGGTCCAAATGTGACGTCTTCATTTATCACACCAAGAACGTCCTTGGCCCTGGCAAGGATCACAAGGATCAGGACAGCAGACGACAGGGACAACACAAGGATTGCATGGATCTGAAAAGATGAAAAAATATATAATTACCAATCTATTTAATTTAGTGTAGAAAATAGTTCAAAATCTGATTACAGATGAGATTTTAATTTTCAATTCAGCAGCTACATTTATGGATAGGTAGCAAACTTGTTTCAATTTTATTTCAATACATTAGCACGGAGGTAGTGGTTAGCACTCTGACCTTTCTCAGGTTTGAATCTCTCCCAGGACACTATCTGCATGGAGTTTGCAGGTTCCCCCCATATTTGTGTGGGTTTCCTCCGGGTACTCTGGTTTTCTCCCACATTCCAAAAACATGTTAGGTTAATTGGCTTGCCCCCAAAATTGACCTAAGATTATATTAAAAACATATGACTATGGTAGGGATATTAGATTGTGAGCCCCTTTGAGGGACAGCTAGTGACATTGCTTTGGACTTTGTAAAGCGCTGCTTTATATGTTGGCGCTATATAAATACTGTTTAATAAAAATAATGCTTTTTTCATGTACTTAGCTCTCACTGGGCTATTTTTTCAAGCTAGCTACAGTTTAAAACAATGGAAAACCTTTCTTAATGCAATGATAAAAGGAGGGTTACTCAATGTACATGAAAAAAATATGGGTAACCACTATGGCTTCAATATATACTGTGTTATCAACACTTAATGGTCTCCATGTTTTGTCTTGTGTGGAAAGTTCAACTATATTAATTTGGTAAGGCAAAGCTAAACAAAGTTTGAGCAATGTTGCACAGATCAATTTTTAAGGTGAACAGTACAGGAATTATACTCTAGTTGTGTAGACTTTTGTAGTAAAAAAAATCATGATTTCATAAAGTAGAATTTGTTTCTAGATTTGCATAGATCATGATCATGTTAAAATGTCTGTAAGGTGCATGTATTGTCAGGCTTTAGGTTTGTGTTAGTGACATCAGTTTAAGACACTTTATCATTATCAGGTACATTTGACTTGGACTGGGTTTAGCATTTCTGTAGACTTGTATGTGGAAGTTAAACCAATTTGATGCAAACAAATGCTCATTGACACTGAAAAGTCTCACTAATTACAAAACACACAGCAACCATTTTCTTACTATTCTAATAAAATAATAATAATTAAATATAAAAATAATTAGTTTTTGAAAATCACTTTTGATCTATATTTTGCCAGGAATCTGGCATACAAGATTGAATCATGTTTTAGAGAATATTTAGTAAAATACAAATGATCTTCTAGTCAAGATCATCTAATCTAATATGATTAGATGTTTCTATCCAGAATTCAAACTTGAATTCAGTATGATTACATAAATGGTTCAGAAAGTTAACTGTCATCCCTGCCCACAAGAGGAAACTTAGTTCATGATAATAAGTTAAACAATTTATAGTATCAATTTAAAAAGAGCACATAAGATGTTTTTTTTCTGTTTAAATCAATAGTGCATAGCTCTACATTTTTACAGAAATGCACATTTCATGGGACCTAATGAAAGGACTGCTTTTTTTTTAAGAGTATATAGTTCACAATTTTTTTTTTATCACTCATATCTCCTCTTTACCTTGTTGGCGAACAAAGAGGTCACCACGCTGACCATGTCCTTGAGGTTTGCATGCTGGGAAAATAAAACCACATATTAAAGAAAATTTCCAAGAATATAAAAACAGCCAGTACAACAAATGTCACAGGAAGACGCCTCTATTCTCATGGTATTTGGTATACTTGTTGTTCTTACACATGTCTCTCAGCATTAGCTAGGATATTTTTAATTGAGTTGAAAGGTGCTGAACTGCATTAGGCATCCTAGCCTTTTAGCGCAAATTCCTTATTTTTAAATTAGGTCTTTGTTTCATTAACCTCCCTAGAGGTAACCCCGAGTATGACTCGGGTTAGAAAAAAGTTGCTAAAAGCGGTAACCCCGAGTCACACTCGGGTTAGGTAATCCTATGGGAGGTAATAGTAAATGGAGCCTTTCCTGATCCGCCGGTGTCCCGCGCGTCCATCACCGGGATCCCTGTCTTATTCTCTCTTCTTCCGGCCAGGCTTCTGCATCCGATGAGTCACCAGGAAGTTCCCGGTGACGTTGATGCGCGTGTAGGTTGCTGGCGGGGCGGGAAATTCAACATCCATTTGTATTGCATTTAATACAAAATAACTGTATTGAATGCAATACATTGGATTTATAGGTGTAAAAGCAGTACATTGTTTTCAAGAACATTTATTTTTCAATATATATATATTAGTATGAGTATAATATGCATTTT
>NC_092867.1:41127204-41128494 GCF_032062135.1 Pyxicephalus adspersus | reverse complement strand
TTATTAATTAGTTCCTCCCTGTGATCTCTGTGATTTGAAGTTGTTTAATGTGATGCTTGTTTTTTAGATATGTTGAAAATGTTGAAAAGTGCAATTGACAAATTGTTATAGTTATTTAACTTGTAAAATTGTGAGTCGTTAAAAGTCATTTTATTTGAATATGCACACATTTCTAAATGGTAACCATGGCTGTATGGGAGGTGGGGGTTGTTCTTTTAGAAGTACATAATAAAGCCCTTACCCTTGATGTATATTACTATTTAGTGGCCAGCAATCACAATAGTTTAGGAATTATTAGTTCATGACCAGGTTGTGTGTTCTTTTTATTTCACTATATCACAAAATCCTCTGAGAAGTGTGCATATTTCATGAGACAACCAGGTAGGATTTTAGAAAGTACTAGAAACAGTATTTAGAGGGATAAGTCTTTCTGTAAATAACCCCTAATATTTGAATGTAATTTTAAAATGTACATATATTTTAAAATTTTACAAAACAAACAAAAAAAATTCAAAACTTCAAGGGTGAATTGTGTATCCACTGTAATGCATCTTCAACTAGAAGTAGGTAAAGCAGAACTAAACTTGAAAATTTGCGACCAGGCAGGGTTTTATTGTGGAAGGGAACAGGTGATGTCCTTTCTGCAATAAAACATACTTACTTGTCTGTCTTTCTCTGTCACAAGACGCTAAGCTGCACATCAGCTCAGTGTAGGACCCAGGATACCTGGCTCATCCCAGCTTCCCCTGCAGCTGCTGGGACTGAAAAAAGTTCTGCACAGATTTAAACATACTGAATACACTTTAAACAATTTAAAGAATATGTGTGGACCTTGGGTGAAAAAAAAATATACAGACCCCTCTTTACAAAGATGTATGAAAGAATTGTGCTATTGTGCTTTTCGACTAGTTGTCACAGTGAAAAACCATGTTTTCATCACAGAATGTAAATCAATGTAAATTTGTTTTATAAATAAAGCCCATTGAGTCATGCAAAAAAAAAAGAACTTTGTTCTTCTGTAAACTTTATTTTGTCTAATGCAGACATATATATAAAAAAAAAACACTTTTAAGACCAATGATGCTAACCAAAAAGAAAAAATGCGTTTTGAAGGCTCGGACAGTGTGAGAAATCGAAACGCAAAGCTAAAGAAGTGAACCAAAAAATGAATTGTACTATAATAGTACTGCTGTATACTTTGCATGTGTACATTTAATACAGTATTTGGAAAGCTATTTCCATCTGGAATTATATTTAGAATATACATTAGGTAATTATTGTAAACATATT
>NC_092867.1:41113591-41125299 GCF_032062135.1 Pyxicephalus adspersus | reverse complement strand
GTGTATTTATTATTTTTTAAACTACTATCAAAATAGCCCTGCTGGTTCTGCATTGGATAAACATTATTATATTTATAATGGGGCAATTTTGTGGGAGAGTTTATTTAACCCCCTTAGCGGTAATCCCGAGTGTGACTAGGGGTGGAAAAAACATGCAAAAAGCAGTAACCCTGAGTAACACTCGGGGTAACTTTGGGAGCCTCCCTTACCTGTGCCCCATGCTCCAGCGGCGATCGGACAATCTTGCTGTGATGCGGGAGGGGAAAATTTTAAAGCAGATTACCGAGTAATTGAGTACCGAGTGATTTGGAGTCCCTTGTGGAATCGGGCGATAGTGATTCACCAGGAAATTTCATCAGACAGCGAAAGTGAACTGATCGACGTTTCTGGACCAGGTCAGTGCTGTGCGCACATGGTTTCCTATTGACCTTGATGCGGACCAGGCAGCACCGCCAAGATTTCCATTCACGGGAACACCTGGGATGAAACTTGAGGCTCAATGCCATGCCCCCCTGGGATACCTGAAGTTGTTTTTGACCGATGAAGTTATCGAAAAAATTGTTGCGGAGACAAACAGGTAAATCGCTCTTGTGTTTGCTAACTTTTTGAAATGTTTTCTTTGCCAACATGTGTGCTGCTCTGTTTTTTTTTTTTATGTAAATGTGTATGCTGCTCTGTGTTTGATAACATATTACTTGCAACCTTCAAAATATAAAAGAACATATCCTAAAATACATTTTTTATTTTGTTTTATGCAGGTACGCCGACAACCACAAGGTGCTCCACACCTGAGGTTTGCAAGAAGCAGAAAGTGGGAACCTGTGACCAAGGATGACATTGGCTGTTTTTGGGCTTGGTGATCCTGCATGGAGTTGTGGGCAAACCCATCCAGAAGTGGTACTGGTCCAAAAATAAAATGATTGCCATTCTTTGGCACAGTTATGCCCCAGAATACTGCTTCTCATAATGAAGTACTTGCACTTCAGAAACAACAAAGAGTTTGATGAGACTACCCATCCTGCACCAAAACTGAAGAAAATTTGGGAAGTATCTATGATGATTCTACAAAATTTTCAGCAAATCTATGTGCCAGAAAGAGATCTCAGCATTGACGAAAGTCTAATGGCTTACAAGGGGAGGCTCAGGTGGGTGCAGTACATTGCATCAAAGAGGGCACGAATTGGCGTGAAAACATATATGCTGTGTGAATCCTCACCTGGCTACATTTGGAATACGTTACTGTACATTGGAAAAGGGACACAGTTCAACCCCAGATACAGCCACTATGGATTGGCAACATCTTCAGGGCTATCCCTCATTGAGCCATTTCTAGATCAGGGCTATTGTGTCACAAGTGACAATTTCTACCTCAGTTTCTACCCCAATGACAACCTCTCCTGAGCTTTTGTGAGTTCCTTCTGCAACACAGGACAGATGCGTATGGAACCGTTAGGGCTAACCAGTGCAACCTGCCAACACTGTTTGCATAACGGAAGCTGAAGACAGGAGAAATTGTTGCCTGGCAGAAAGGCAAGATGATGGCTCTGAGATGGCGTGACAAGAAAGATGTGTGCGTGATGAGTACTGTCCATAATGCCTCCACTGTTCTGGTACACACAAAACGTGGGAAAGAAGTGATGGAGCCACAGGTGGTGGTTAACTACAACAACACCATAGGAGGTGTGGACAGAGCTAACCAAGCCATGACATTCTACCCAGCGATGAGGAAACGGCAAAAGAAGTACTACAAGAAGATTTTCAGGCATCTAGTTGAGCAGTGCCTATGGAATGCCTACATTCTGTACAAAAAAAATAGTCGGAGGCCTTCATTTTGCAAGTTTCCGAATCCATAGTCAAGAACCACCAAACGCCATCAGTGGGTATGAAGAGACCTGGACGTTGTGCTTCCACCGTTGTCAACACCTCTTGGGAATAGAACTGTGGAATGCTAATTTAGGGCATATTAAATGCTTTAGGATTGGGAAAGAAAAGTTTTTTGTAGGCTCCTTCTCAAGGTTCTTGCATGGTGGGATTATTGGAAGTATCCCATATCCTGTCATCTTGCATAGCTCCCTCTGTAGTCGATATACCAGAAGTAGAATTGTGGCAAATAGAACATCTCTGGATCAGGGAGTGGGTTTCCTTCATTTCAAAATGTCTCAATTAATTTGCTAGTAATGGGGGAACACCAGTAGTTGATGCTCTAGGATTTTGGAAACTGGACAGATTTATAGCATGGACAAAAGTCTCTTAGACAAACATAGAAAACACACTTGTTGCTCCATGGATTCCCTATAGTCCACTCCTGTTCATCTGGAACATATATATAAACATAAATTGTTTGGAACATAGATCTTATTTGTCTGCGATCAGATGCTCAGTGGCATCCCCCACTTCAGAAATACCTATTTTTGCATAATAGTATTCTCTAGGACAGGGCCAACATTTAACAGATTGTTGTGCAAATATATTTGAATAAACACCAGATGCCACTCACCATATACAAGCTGGATATGGCAGCATCCTGTAACAGCAGGGAATTCGATTTTACAGTAAATACAAAAATTTCCAGTGATACAGGCGTACAAATACCTAACAAATTAAAAGTAGACTGTTGGTATGATGAAACTGTTGACATTCTGAATAGGCAAATGTGATTAAAGCTAATTAAAATAGTCACGATAAATGCTTTCAAAACACTGTTGGAACAAGGCATTTAGACTGCAACACATTTGCTGCCATCTACTGCCATCCTTGTTTAGTATTTAATTTCAATAAGACATTAAATGAGACATGCATTCATACACTTACACACTTTAGGAAGGCACAGACTTTTTTTCAATACATTGGTGCAGTACCCATAAAAGGCATGCATATTGAGGTATTTGAGCATAGTAAACTATAACTGGTTGTGAAAGGTTTCTGTATTTTTTGTCAAGATTTCGTCCTGCAATGTGAACCCCCCCCCCCTCAAAAAAATTACAATGTTATATAGTTGTAACATGTAACAGAATTTGTGATTTGCATATTGTAATGAATAAAAAACCCGGCAAGTACTGAAGAACTTGATTCAACCTGACAGCAGGCAACTATTATACAAGTAATCTAGATAGATAGATACCCGTATTTTTCGGACCATAAGACGCACTGGACCATAAGATGCACCAGTTTTTAGAGAAGGGAAATGAAGAAAAAAAAGATTCTGAAACAAATAGTGTCCTAAAATATTTTATGTGCATTAAAAACCAACAGCACAGTCATAAACACATGTAATCAAGATAGGGGCAGTTGTTCCCACATTTTCAGTTCTTTTAGTATTTTGGAAATCAGCGGCGGATAGTTCAGGGCATAAAGAGTTGATGGCAAACGTCCAATACGGAGACCTAAATATGTGATGGAGTGTGTTGCCACTTTAAAAGGCACATATGTCCTCCAACTATCCGCCACATCCGCATCATTAGTTAAAGACAAAATCTCACTCTTGTCAAAATTTATTTTCAGCCGAGCAAATCTCTAAAAATTCCGAAACACATTTCGGATGTTATAACTGTCATGTCGTGGGTTGGATGTAAAGATAAGGATGTCATCTGCAAAAAAGGCAGTACGTAGCTCATTTGTTTGAACTGGGATTCCATGCAGTAAAGGGGTGGAATCCAGGTATCTAACCAATGGTTCCAGAGCAAGGATAAACAGGAGAGGAGACAACGGACACCCCTGCCTCGTCCCTCTATGAAGGGCAATGGGATTTGATAAAAATCCCGGAGTGTGTATCCTAGCAATTGGAGAAGCATACATAGCCTCAAGCAATGCAAGGAAGGAACCCCTAATACCGACATGCTTCAGAACCGTGAAGAGCCATGGTATGTTCACTGTATCAAATGCCTTGTGTGCGTCTATAGCAACAATGGCCAGATCTAGATCAGGCCGGTGTTTGGCGGTCTCAAGTGCAACTAGTACCTTTCTAATATTAGTCACTGCCGCTCTGCCTTGAACAAAACCCACCAGGGAAGGGGAGATAAGGGAGGGTAATAGTCTGGCCAGCCTGTCCGCAAGAATTTTAGATAAAATCTTAGCATCTATATTCACCAAAGAAATGGGACGATATGAGTCTGGATCACAGGGATTTTTATCTTTTTTCAAAAGGAGTCTTTTATATAAGCTTCCTGACCAGAACGAAAATACATACCCCTATCCCAAAGGGTAGAGTAAAGGGCATGAAGATCCTCCACCACCTCTTCCCTCAGCATTTTAAAAAATTCTGTGGTGAACCTGTCAGGGCCTGGGGCTTTTCCATTTTTTAGGGAAGCAATGGTAGCCAATATTTGTTCCGTAGTAATTGGGGCATTAAGGGTATCAATATCACTAGGTTGTAATCGGGGTAGGGTAACCTCGGATAGGAACGCCCTCCCAGCCTGTAAAAGTAAACTAAAATATAATATGCAAAATTAACCATTATACAGCCTTTATACATTGCTCTCAAAACATAAACTGTATGTATCGAATTTCACCATCACAATAAGTGCTTTTCATTTATAAATGTATATACATGACTGTTACTCTTAGAACCTTTAGTCAAATAAGCCCATCACCCTATATAACATGGTATTAAATATTGTTTAAACTAGAGATAATAGGCCTATTACCTACACAATATGCTACGTATTATTACCTTAAGTTCTTTGATTCATTATTATTGTATTGTCTAATAAATTATGTGATAATAATTGAGTAATTTGTAATTCATAATGAACTATGTAATAATGACTGAGCTATTTGTAACATCTCACGAACTGACTCTATGAATGTGTTTTTGAACATACTCAGACCGTCAGTCTCTACGTACCCCTGTGAAAGCCTATTTGGCGAAATGCGTTGGTATAAATACTTGACTGAAACTGTGTATTTTATACTTGTTAGTTGATCACTGTATAGAACCAATATCTGAACTTTGTTAGTTTGTAACAAAGGTAAAGATATGCAGATACTCTCTATGTAAGTATGTATGAGATAAAAGAATATAAATACATAATTAATTCTCTAGCCTACTGAACCCCTGACCTCTTTCTTTAATTTTACCTTTACCGGAAAGATTTCATATGTTGCTACACAAATAGTGAAGGTACAGAAAACAATCACAACAAAGTTGCAATAGGTAGGGATTTATTTGTGTCTTAAATAAACTGAATTATGTTCATAAGCACTGTTTCATAAAATTATCTAAAGTTGTCTAAAATCTTCTTCATTTTTCAGATAACATTCTAGAATAAGATAATCACATCAGAAACATTGGTCATGTAGAGGAGATATAATTTATATATGTATATATATATTAAATGGGTTAGAATGAATACCATTACCATTAGAGATGAGCGAATCAAAGCTGACAAAGTGGAATTCGATCAGCATTTCAGGAGAAATTCGATTCGCTCCATTTTTCCTGAAATGGTGGCTGCACGAGTGAGGACTTTAAAGATTCCACTACGATCTTTGGGCACTACAGGGGATGAATAGGGACTAAGACTGGCATTGCTCAGTCTGGGACTTCTAGGTCTGCTGTCCGTAACCTCTTTCTACTCCAGTTATTGTTAATGTGCCATTGTGGATGAAAGTATCTGGAAGAGGCTGTAGGAAATGCTATGTCTCTGTGCAGGTTAGGACAGCGATTTTTATACAAAATTCCTCAACTTTATGACACTAAGATTAGATAGTTTCTGTGTGATGCACCTAGACCGCAATCATTAACTATGAGCATTACACTTTTTACATGCTTGGAAAATTATGAGACTTTCACCATTCATCCAATCTTCTTTGATGTTTACCTGTGACTCTGAGTATTACTAAGCTGTCACAAATGTTTAATCTTTTAAAAAGTATTGAAATTACAATAAATACGTGTAGATATGATTAAATAGTGTTCATAGAGTTTCTTAACCCCTCAATGTTGCTTACTGAAAGATTCATCCAAATGATTAGGTAAATCAGTACATTTTATGCATTTATATTTGTGTGGTGGTAAAAAAAAAGGAAAAAACTTTACATTTTAACATTACATCAACTTTTTGGATACAATCTTTGTTTGCTACATCATTTTTTGCAGTTTAGGCAGGGATGAAACAAATTGACCTCTGTATCCCTTTGGCAATTAGGCTAGGTAACCTAATGTCAAGTACCCCCTTCCACACCAACTGTAATCTGGTTGGTAAGGCTTGGATATGCTGAACTTTGGGTTAGGAATTGTGGTGCTGCTATATTTTTAATAACATACTGGCTGATAACCGGGCATTGCCCAGGTATTTATTTTTTGCAATCCTATATTATACAGAAAAGGGAATCAAATAAAGCTGTAGTGATTTTCTTGTCTACGGTGTTGTTTCGTTTTTTTTCCATTGATTGCACAAAGCCAACTGCCTTACGTTTTCTCGAAGGCATTATTACAGCACAGAAATTTGTAAAAGAGTCCAAAAATGTAAAAAAATAAGCAAAAGGCACACTGTCGCTGAGCAATACATACACACATACATACTTATATACAGTACATTTATGCAAATATACCTCTGACATATACCACAGTGATGCATAAAGATCAGCGGTGCGGTTACATGAGTCTGAGTCATATGTCTAGCAAGTTTTGTTGAAATGTGTCGATGCCTTACCGAGTTATGGTGGAACATAATTATGGATCCTGCCTCAAATGGTTTAGTTTGAGTAACAAATTTACTACTGGCTGCTGGCTTTTGTGAAGCCTACTTCTATTGCCAGTCTTTGGATAATGGTCCGGAGCCTTCTTAATTTTTGCTGTAATATTACGAAAGGATACCAAAACAAAACCCTACTTGTCCAGCTCAAAATGCATCACAGAACTGTCAAATCTGGACTAGTAAGGAAAGATGTTTAGTATATGTTTAGTCAAAAGTAGTCAGGTAAAGAAAATGATCACAACAAAGCTGCAGTAAGTAAGGATTTATTTGTGTAATAAATAAATCAATTGACGTTCATGGGCTTCATAAGATTTCTTAAAGTCATCCAAAAGCTTAATTTTTCTGGTAACATTCTAGAGCAAGATAAAAAAAAAACAATTAGAAACCTCAGAGTAGAGTAGACTGGAAGTGCTTTGTCAAATAATTGTTAAATGTTAAGATTTGCTCTAACCTTTTCGTTACCCTCAAAAGCTAGGTAATGATCAAAGTTGATGCTAAGTAGACTAATATTAACATTTGTCAAATACAGTTCCAAAAACATTACAATAAAAATATTTTTTACATTGTTTTATAGAAAATATTACATACCAGTTTTTTTAAATAGTAAAACAGTTTTTCAACTAAAACTATATAACCCTAAATCTAAACATTTGTGTGCCCCCCTCCCTATATACTAAGGGTCTAAGGCGAAAACGCTTTAGTTCTCAAAATGAATTTAGTTACCAGGTAATGAAAAAAATTCAGCATAATTATCATAGATTAAAGATAAATATCAATAGAAAAATGGTTCTTCTCCCTTTCTGGCAGCTGCCTGGTTTGTAATTGTAATTGGCTTGAACCCCAAGTATATCTAGTAATTTTACTGAGCTCTCCCAAACCAAGGCAGTACAATGCAAACGCTTGCTTCTTAGGCTCAGAGAAACAAAAAACTTTTTTTGTTTGTTTTTTATACCCACAGCTTATCCTGAACTTTATTTGTAAACTTTATAACTATTTCAGAAAACCTGCATCTGACCTTTGTTTCCTACATAACACATAAATGCAACACATGTGATTTAGGTAGTGAAGTTACTTTCGGCTTTGTGAATGTTTAAAGTGCGAAAAATCAATGTTATCTGTACCTCTATCTACCCTCATGCCCTGTTGTGATATCCACTCCACCCATTACTGATTTCTATATTTATTGAAAGCAGGGATGCACTCCTGTAAAATTTAATTTTCCTTTGTGTTTTTTTTAACACTGTGACTTTGTATTCTGGTATAAATCACGTACAATTCTATGTGATTCCATCAAAAACTTCTGTAAAAATCTATTGTTAATCTAAAATTACAACAAATGATACTTACAGCAGCAGTGTCCTCCTTGATGCTGATCACTATGATGTCCTTGGCTTTGCCCTCCATGATGTCCTTGGCTTTGACCTCCGTGACTCCCTTGGCTTTGCCCACCATGATTCCCATGGCTACTGTGCTGATCATGTTGGCTTTGTGCACCTTGGTGGCTGTGGTGTCCAGATTGAGCTTGCTGGCTTTGGTCATCATGACCTCCATGTTGTCCCTTCTGGCACTGCTGGGTTTGAGTTTGACATTGCTGGGCCTGGCACTTCTGACCTCCTTTTACTCCGGTCATGGTTGCAATTCAGTTGTTGAGGATGGTGTCTTGAAGAGGCTATAAGAAATGCTTTGTCTTTGTGCAAGCTGGGACAGTGTTATTTATACAAAACCCCAGAATATTATGACACTGAGATGCGTGTAAAATTGGATAATTTCTGTGTGATGCACCCAAACTGTGTGCACTTATGCAAACAATTACTATGAGCAATACACAATGCAGATTTTAGAAAAAAAAATATTTACATTTTTAGTAGACATCCTGGGGTGGTAGATTTTGAAGCAGGGTCCAACATCACAGTCAGGACAAAAGAAACATTTTTTTTTGCGTTTCTTCCTTCCTCTGTCATCGGTCTTTGAGCAGCAAACCAAGCACATGCTTGTAGGTGCTGCCTTTTACTGGGTTGGTGGGATGTATTCAGTGAAGTGACAACTGGTCAGGCATTCTGGGTAGACAACGGTGAAAGCACGACGTCCAGGTCTGTTGATAGCCACTGACGGTGTTTGGTGGTTCTTGACTATGGTTTCAGAAACTTCCCAAATTAAGTCTGAATGATTCACAGGCCTCTGACTATTTTTTTTTGTACAGAATGTAGGCATTCTATAGGCACTGCTCAACTAGATGCCTGAAAATCTTTTTGTAGTACTTCCTTTGCATTATTGTGCTCTGTCTTTTATGGAGTGCTGAAGAGATGCCATGGGGTGATCTTTCCTCATGCTCAAAATTAAGAGTTCCACTGCATACTTGGTAAAGCTGAAATCTGGGCCCGATTCTGAATGCTTCCACTCCAACACCATCTGAGCACTTTTGTTCTTGCTTACCACAGATGCTGAGACATTTTTTTTTTCCTTCCCATAAAATACTTTTCATGGATATTTTTTATGTTTAGGATGGGTAATAATGATGCCAATACACAAGGACAACTTCTGAAAATGCAATAAATTTAGAGAAAAAATGGACACACGTTTACTATACTGTCCATAGCCCTATTTCCTATTTCTCTTTGGTCACCTGGGCCAATACCGGGGTGTCATTTTTCATCAGTTCCAATATACTGATATTTCCCCATTGTTTTTTTGTGTACCACTAGTTTTATTTTACCATGCTGAATGCCTTCTTTATACTTTGAACAGTTGTAAAAGATAAACAAGAAAGTAGTATTTAATGATACCGGGATTTTGGCTGTATTCTTTTGACTTCATAAGCACTGTACAACATTTTACACATATATTAAAATAGAGTTAAATCAACAGAATGACAAAAGCAAGAGCGATACTATTTTATACTACTACAGCAGCAAAAAGAACATTAGCATGCTTTGGTAAACTTAATTAACTATTTTAAAAAATGTTTTAACCCCCTGCAGTACGAATAAAGACAAAGAAATATTTTCAGAGAAAAAAATAAGATTTTTATTGAGCAGGATAGTTTGATTAATTTACAAGCGATAAATAGATGCAGGACTTTGACAGATTAAAATCAGATATGTTGATTTTTTTTTGCAGAGAAATAAACTATTGTCTCAGGCTTTGGGTCGAAATGTGACCTCTTCATTTTTGACACCATGAACGTCCTTGGCCCTGGCAAGGATCACAAGGATCAGGACAGCAGACAACAGGGACAACAGGGTTGCATGGGTTGCATGGATCTGAAAAGATGAAAAAAATATATCTACTAATGTATTCAATTTATTGTAGAAAATAGTCCAAAATATGATTACAGTTGAGATATTTATTTTCAATTCAGCAGCTACATTTATGGTTAGGTAGCAAACGTGTTTCTATTTAATTTCAATTCTTCAGCACAGTGGTATTGGTTAGCACTCTTTGGTTAGGCCTTTCTCAGGTTCTGCATGGAGTTTGCAGGTTCTCCCCTTGTTTGTGTGGGTTTTCTACGGGTACTCTGGTTTCCTCCCACATTCCAAAAACAGGTTAAGATAATTGGCTTGCCCCAAAATTGACCTAAGACTATATTAAAAACATAAGACTATGGTAGGGACATTAGATTGTGAGCCCCTTTGAGGGACAGCTAGTGACATGGCTTTGGACTTTGTAAAGCGCTGTGTTATATGTTGGCGCTTTATAAATACTGTGTAATAAAAATAATGCTTTTTTTTCGTTTACTTAGCTCTCACTGGGCTATTTTTTCAAGCTAGCTACAGTTTAAAACAATGGAAAACCTTTCCTAATGTAATGATAAAAGAAGGGTCACTAAATGTACAAGAATAAAATATGGGTAACCACTATGGCTTCAATAAATACTGTGTTATGATTACTTAATGGTCTTTATGTGTTGTTCTGTGTGGAAAGTTCAACTATATTAATTTGGTAAGGCAATGCCAAACAAAGTTTGAGCAATATTTGCACAGATCAGTTTTTAAGGTGAATAGTACAGGAATTATATTCCAGTTGTGTAGACTTTTGTAGTAAAACAATTTCATGATTGCATAAGAGAGCATGGGTCTACCAGCTGCCAATATAAAAGTTTGGTTTATTGTTGATTAGATTTCCAATGTTTCCTTGCAGATTGCTTCAAATTAGGCCTATCATTTCAGCAAATATATATTTAATTCTGGTACATCCCATTTTATATAATTTCTGTATATCCTTTATGAAACATTGTTACATGCACTACATACATTGTCTTTTTGTAAACCACATTTGTGAAACCGCATCTGTATGTAATATTTATAAAATGGCTAAAGTTCACCTTAAAGTAGAACTTGTTTCTAGATTTGCATAGATCTTGATAGTGTTAAAACTCCTGTAAGGTGTTAGTGCCATGAGTTTAAGACACTTCATCATTATCAGGTACATGTGACTTGTATGAGGAAGTTAAACCAATTTGATGCAAACAAATGCTCACTGACACAGAAAATTCTCACTAATTGGAACACACACAGCAACTATTTTCGTACTATTCCAATAAAATAATAATAATTACATATAACAATAATTAGTTTTTGAAAAATCTAAATTTTGCCAGGAATCTGGCATACAAGATTGAATCATGTTTTAGAGAATATTTAGTAAAATACAAATGATCTTCTAGTAAAGATCATCTAATCTAATACGATTAGATGTTTCTATCCAGAATTCAAACTTGAATTCAGTATGATTATATAAATGGTTCAGAAAGTAAACTGTCATCCCTGCCCACAAGAGTGAAGTTAGTTCATGATAATAAATTAAACAATTTATAGTTTCTATTTACAAAGAGCACATAAGATGTTTTTGTCTGTTTAAATCAGTAGTGCATATCTCTACATTTTTACAGAAATGCATGTTTCTTGGGACCTAACGAAAGGACTGCTTTTTTTTTAAAGAGTATATAATTCACATTTTTTTAAATTCACTCATATCTCCTCTTTACCTTGTTGGCGAACAAAGAGGTTACCA
>NC_092867.1:41070883-41113004 GCF_032062135.1 Pyxicephalus adspersus | reverse complement strand
TTGCAAACTGGTGTTCTCTGGCAAGGGTTCTTGCATGGATCTTGGCACTGGGTCTTCTGAACACATTTTTTGGTTCCAGACATGTCTGCTTTTAGGGCTGGTTTGCCTTTCTGAAAAATTAGGAAGCTTGAGGAGAATCTTTGGTTGTTGTGAGCATTTTTAATGGAGCCTTTTTATATATACTGTAAGAGGAAATGGAATGAGGACACATTCCTCCACTGGTTTGTCACAACACATTTAAAAGTTTCAACACATACCATTACCGTGTTTTATTAATTAGCTGTTGTTCCTCCCTGTGATCTCTGTGATTTGAAGTTGTTTAATGTGACGCTTGTTTTTTAGATATGTTGAAAATGTTGAAAAGCGCAAATGACAAATTATTATAGTTATTTAACTTGTAAAATTGTGTGTGGCTAAAAGTCATTTTATTAGAATATGCACACATTTCCAAATGGTAACCATGGCTGTATGGGAGGTGAGGGTTGTTCTTTTAGAAGTACGGAATTAAGCCCTTACCCTTGATGTACATTTAGTATTTAGTGGTCAGCAATGACCCGAAATCACATTAGTTTAGGAATTAATAGTTCATGACCAGGTCAGGTATTCTTTTTATTTCACTATATTACAGAATGTGTGCATAGTTCACGAGACAACCAGGTAAGATTTTAGAAAGTACTACAAACATTATTTAGTGGGATAAGTCTTTCTGTAAATAATCCCTAATATTTAATGTAATTTTAAAATGTACAGATATTTTAAAATTTACAAAACAAAACAAAAAAAAAAAAAACTTGAAGGGTGAATTGTGTGTCCGCTGTAATGCATCTTCAACTAGAAGTATTTCAAGCAGAACTAAACTTTAAAAATTGGTGACCAGGCAGGGTTTTATTGTGGAACAGGTGATGTCCTTTGTGCAATAAAACATACTTACCTGTCTGTCATTCTCTGTCACAAGACACTAAGCCGCACATCAGCTCAGTGTAGAACCCAGGATACCTGGCTCATCCCAGCTTCCCCTGCAGCTGCTGGGACTGAATAAAGTCCTGCACAGGGGTTATTTCAACTCATCATGGCCTACAATAGGCCAAAAATTAAATCCAGGAAAAGAAGAAGAGAGAAGATGTTTGTGCTTGCAGGTGAGTAAATTTAAGAAAATTGCAGAGGTTTATCTAAACTCAAACTTTTAATACACAATAATTTAATTATATTTCAGCGTAAAAAGCCTAGATGTGGCTGTTGCATTAGTTTTCTTCCCCTCATTTCCATAACATATTGGGGGTAATGTGTAGTGTACATGGGTAAACTAGAAAGGACTTGTAAAACTGTTTGGGATTTCAGTATAGCACAGGCAGATTGTCTAAATAGTTTACCAGATTTCCATATATGGCCAATAGGTATATTTTGCAGGTAAGTGACAGATATAACAAAACACTTAAAAATGGTAAATATAACAGTACAAAAGGTCTGGAGATAGAAGGTCACTGTTCGAACTTGATCAGAATTTTAGTAGTGCATTTTTTGTATTTGTAGCATTGATCATTTTTTCTGCATGCAATAATCAAATTGTTTTTAGTAAACGTTTAAAAATGTATTATTAAATTTAATATTTTGAAATGCTTTGACACAAGATTCACAGAACTTTTACTCAAGACATTTAAACATACTGAATAAACTTTAATCTATTTAAAGAATTGGTGTGGACCTTGGGTGAAAAAAAATATACTGACCCTTGTTTACAAAGATGTGTGTAGGAATTGTTGTGCTTTTCAGACTGGTTGACACAGTGAAAAACATCACAGAAAGTACAATCAATGTAAATCTGACATTTCCTCAAACATTCTTTGGTGGGAATTAATTACTCCCATTAAAACACATGGACCTGGAAGATTCCAACGAGGGAACGCTTCCTCGTTTTCTAAATAAAGCCCATTGAGTCATGCAAAACAAAGAAATTTGTTCTTCAGTGAACTTTACTTTGTCTAATGCAGACATATATGAAAAAAACAATATCTTTCAAGACCCAGTAATGCTAACCAAAAAGAAAAAATGCATTTTGAAGGATCGGACAGTGTGAGGAATCGAATTGCGAAGGCAAAGAAGTGAACCAAAAAATGAACTGTGCTATATTAGTACTGGTGTATACATTACATGTATACATTTAATACAGTATTTGGAAAGCTATTTGCATCTGGAATTATATTTAGAATATACATTAGGTAATTATTGTAAACATATTTAAGACATATTTTAATTTATTCTTTGTAAGGAGTATGGAGATAAACTGCATCTGGAATCTATGAATCATGCCATTTTATAGACATACAAATAAATAATTAGACAATGTTAGAATGATGGGATTGTGAGATGAGATGTGAAAACATATGACATTGACATGTGCAGAGACAGGGAAGTGCATGCCTTTTGGTATAGCAAGTGTAAGGCTAAATTTACACTAGCAGTGAGGTTGTGGTGTGTTTACTACTTCTTCAGCTAAGAACTGCTGCCTTTCAGGGAATCGCTACATCTTGTAGTTGTGCTATCCCAGCACACGGTTGCACCCAGGACTTCTGTGTGCAAGGGATGGTGTCTGGCAAAGGACTGACAGCGGACCAGGAGCCCATAGATAATGCAGTATTACGATTCCAGCAGAGACAAGTCCAGAATATGGAGCCAGAGATGCATCAGTGAAAAGTTGTTATTTGTTGTAATCTGCCAAGACGTTAAAGCAAACTGGAGCCATCCCTAACGGATCATGACAACCTAAGACATTATTGTGGTTCCTTTACCCTGCTAGTTAAAGCAGAAAAATGCAAAATAAATTTGCCTAAATAGACTTTAATTTTTGTAGAGTCAACTTTTTCCCAACCTTAAGGCACATCATATTTAGTAGCCTCTGATATTCATTCATTGAATTCACTGTGATTGATATAAAGGAAAATCAAATAATGAAGCAGTCTGCATGATCCTGACACGCAGCGAACCACCCACTCTAAGAAAGAGCTGCCTCTAAATATCAAAAGAAAATTGCACAACCCATATCCGTACCCAAGCACAGATTCATAAATCATTGATTCTCATATTCACAAACTAACATATGTTAGGTTGCACAGGGAGCATCTGGAATACTTAATCGATATCCACTTTAGCCACAAGAGCCCCTTTTTTTCCATCTACCAAATCATTCATTTAGCAGTACAAATGAAGTATTTCATGCCATGTTGATATCTTGGGCAATACTATAATTTACTGATCACCCCCATTGATAAGAAAAATGAGGAATCAACCTGAACTTACCCTCCTCATTCTTAGGGACAAAGCCCAAATAAGATATGATCAGAAAGGTAATGGGACGTGAATAAATGGGGCCTTCCATGCACCATAGTGATACCTCTTTAAGTAGTGTTTCAAAAACTCTTTCGGGGTATTTAAAGTTTGATGCGGAATTAGAACAGGATGAAAACTGATCCTCCAAAACATTTGATATTTTAAAGACTCCCCTAAAACCATAAAATAGGAGGTTGGTGTTCAGGTCGGTGATCATGATATTTACTTAGCTATGTCCACATCACATCTGCCCTCGCCAACATCTTAATACAAAAATACACTTACTTTAAATCGCGCAGGGCAGTTTGATCTGTCCGGAGGTTTTCATTGGGTCCTGCGTTGTCTCCGCACCTGTCCCTGAGTCAGCGCTGTGGGCGGCGCCATCTTCACCTCTTCTTCCTGGTCCTTCTTCCTACGTCACCCTACCCAGGTGCGAGATCGTAGGATGAAAACAAAACGTGCGCAGTGACATCAGCAAATTTTTTTTATTTCACGCAAAGGCTCCTTCTGCACATGCCCAAGATGCTGGGGCATCCGCAGAAAGAGCACCAAAGAGCCTTCTGGGATTCGTGATGTAGGTATGCTCCCACTCAGGGGGCAATGCTGCACCTTTTGTTTTTATTTTCTTTAGAAAAGGGTTTGTCACTTAAAAAACAAAAAAAGAAAAACTAACAGACAAACATGACTACCCTTTTATGTAAAGTGAAATTTCTGTATTTTATGTTGTTCAAAATATCCCCATACAGTATGGATAATCCCATTTTAAGAACCCTGTGCTTTAAAATAATTCAAGCAGATAATGTTTATAAGCAATAGCCAATTTTCTTATTTTTTTTAAGATAGCAAGCTGAAATTTCAACTGGAAATTAATGTTTATGTATCTATAACATTTTATATGGCTATTAACACTTCTTGGAAATAGAACTGTGGAATGCTAATTTTTGGCATATTCAGTGCTTTGAAATTGGGAAAGAAAAGTTTCCTTGTTAGATCAAACTAGATCAGACTTAATAAGGTTTTGTTGTGTTCCTCTGGGTTACCCTTGGATTTAGAATACTGATGAAAGGTGTTTTTTGGTTGAACACATTTGATGTATATCCTTTTTTTCTAGCCTAACATAATATACAACAATTTAGGTGGCATAAAGATCCTATTTGGAGATGCTTAATAAATAAATGTACACTCTGAACTATCCAAAGTTGTAATTGGTTAGCCCAAAGTAATTTTTGTTTGCTATTGTTACTTACCATATTTAGATGGGCACAGATAATGTTGACAGAATTTGCTCTTCTTCAAATAAAGCTATAGGTCAATGATCTCATTTATTGTGATGTGCTGCAATGCTGATCCCGGTAAATTTATAAAAAAAGAACTGGTATACTTATATAATGGAGTTTTGTGAAAATGTATGCTTTTATCAATATTATACTTGAAATTGAACTTTATATGTATATCCATTTATATGTCAGTATATGACTCCAGCAAATTTGGTGGTACATTGTGAAAATTACTCCTGAGATACTAAACAGGAGTTGAAAAGGAATTTGTGAATGTGATTGATATCTCAAGTCTATTGTACTGATGTGTTAAGAGTACTACTACTGATGTGCTAGGAGCAAGGTGCATGGATTCACTATATACCTATTGAACTTTTAGTATTCCTTTTCTGTGGTATACAGAGTATGTGCAGGATTGACATTTTGTGACCTTTTTGTTATATAAGTATTAATAACCTTTGTTGATTGGCTTGTCAATGCAGGACCCTCTAGATAGCGTAACATCCTTATTGCAGCTTGCTGCTTACTTTTTGTAGCCTCCTGGGAGTTCTTGCACGGTGGGATTATTCGAAGTATCACATATCCTGTCATCTTGCATAGCTCCCTCTGTAGTCGATATACCAGAAATAGAATTGTGGCAAGTGGAACATTTCTAGATTAGTGAGTGTGTTTCCTTCATTTCAAAATGTCTCCATTAATTTGCATGTAAAACAGGTAAATCCAGCTAATATTGAAAAAAAAAGTTACACATTGAACTGTTTTTACCTCATTAATTTACACTCAGTGTCCCATAAAGACAAAAAGCCAACAGAACTTTAGACAATTTAGTAAACCTTATTAAAAAGAAAAAAAAACTGAAATATCACATTTACATAAGTATTGAGAGCTTTTGTAACAACACTTGAAATTTAGCTTAGGTTCCTCCCATTTCTTTTGATCATTGCTGAAATGTTTCTGCACCTTGACTCGAGAACATCTGGGGTAAATAAATAAAATCTGAGTTGACATGATTTGGAAAAGCAGACACCTCTCTATAGAAGGCTTTATAGCTGACAATGCATATCAGAGCAAAAAACCAAGCCATGAGGTCAAGAGAACTGCCTGCACTGATCTGGGGAAGGCTAACATGGACCGTTACTTGATTGGCTTGTCAATGCAGGACACTCTTGATAGCATCATTTCCTTATTGCAGCGTGGTGCTTACTTTTTGTAGCCTCATGGGAGTTCTTGGACGGTGGGATTATTGGAAGTATCATATATCCTGTCATCTTGCATAGCTCCCTCTGTAGTGTATATACCAGAAATAGAATTGTGGCAAGTGGAATATCTCTAGATTAGGGAGTGGGTTTCCTTGATTTCAAAATGTCTCCATTAATTTGCTAGTAATGGGGGAACGGCAGTAGTTGGTGCTCTAGGATTATGGAAACTGGACAGATTTATAGCAAGGACAAAAGTCTCATAGAAGACACACGTGTTGCTCCATGGATTCCCTACAGTCCACTCCTGTTTATCTGGAAGATATATATAAAAATAAAGTGTTTGGAACATTTGCCATCTCCCACTTCAGAAATACCTATTTTTGCATAATAGGATTCTGTAGAACATATGTAGGACAGGGCAAAAATTTAACAGAATGTTGTGCAAATATATTTGAATAAACACCAGAAGCCACTCGCCATATACAAGCTGGATATGGCAGCATTCTGTAACAGCAGGGAATTCGATTTTACAGTAAATACAAAAATTTCCAGTGATACAGGCCTACAAATACCTAACAAATTTACCCAATAAAAGTAGACTGTTGGTATGATGAAATCTGTTGACATTCTAAATAAGCAAATGTGATTAAAGCTAATTAAAATAGTCAAGATAAATGCTTTTAAAACACTGTTGTTTTGAAAACACAGCAAGGCTTTTTTGGCCGTAACACATTTGCTGCCATCTACTGCCATCCTTGTTTAGTATTTAATTTCAATAAGACATTAAATGAGACATACATATATATATACACACACACACACACTTTAGGTATGCACAGACTTTTTTTTCAATAAAATGGTGCAGTACCCATAAAAGGCATGCATGGCATATTGAGGTATTTCAGCACAGTAAACTATAACTGGTTGTAAAAGGTTTCTGCATTTTTTTTCAAGATTTCTTCCTGCAATGGGAACCCCCCCTCAAAAAAAAAATACAATGTTATATAGTTAGAAGTTTTTACATTCCATTAATTAACTAGCGTGTTAACCACTTTTGATTTTCATATTGAAATGGTTAAAAAACCCAGCAAAGTACTGAAGAACTTGATTCAACCTGTCAGCAGGCAACTATTATACAAGTAATCTAGATAGATAGATAGAAAGACTGACCTCTATTACAACTACTAGAATGTAGGGTATAAAAGTAATGGGGTCTTGGTAAAGATTTGGTAACCCTCCCTATGTTTATGGATAAACTGGCAATGGCCATGGGAATGATTATTGGGTACTGAAAACAAGGTCTACATTCTAAAGAAACAAATACATAGTTTTATAAGGGATACGGAGAACATGGTAATGCATAAAAATGATCATGCAACAAGGGGCTAGTTTAATTAAACTTTGTTCTCTGATTTTTTTTCTTTAGTTTGATTTACTCCATTACAATGTGGCAATAGCTAGGATTAGTGAAATATTCTCTCTTTTCCTAGTTAAGTGAAAAATGTTTATAGAAAAATTAACTGATGTTTTTTAAACTAATCCTCAGACTTTCCCCTTTTTTGTCCCCCCTCTAACTAATTGAGTTTATTGGAATCTGGAAACCTCCTTTAATAAGGAGGCCCAAAGTATCCTACCCCTCACCCAGGGGAATGCGTACAGGGGTACCCTTGATCTATTCCTAAAAAGAGTTAAAAACGGCACTAAAAGTTACCATACAACACAACCGTAAGAATATTAAAAAAAAAAAAAACATAATTGCATTTTGCAAAGTCCAGCAATATCTAAATAGGATACCACAGTGAATAAGCCAACACTGCCCGCTTTATGTTGTATTATTATTTTTAATTAGTATTTATATAGCGCCAACATATTACACAGCACTTTACAAAGTATATATTACCAGCTGTCTCTCAAAGAAGCTCACAATCTAATGCCCATACCATAGTCATATGTGTCATTACCACAGTCAAAGGCCATTTTTTTGAGGGGAAACCAATCAGCACAACTGCATTACAGCATAATTGTTTTTGGAATAAGGGAGGAAGCAGGAGTGCTTGGAGGAAACCCATGCAAGCATGGGGAGAGCATACAAACTTCTTGCAGATAGTGTCCAGGCTGAGATTCAAACATGGGACCTAGCACTGCAAAGACAAAAGTGCTATCCACTGATCGATCAACATTTCCCCACGGCTCCCAGCTTCACAATTGTGTTCAGCCAATACAGCAAAAGGGCAGCTACAGTTGTCCTCTGCTGCCCAATTATTACATTGTCTGAATACAAAGAAGAAGAAGATCACAGAAGCTTTGCCTACCTAAGCTTTACCCCTTCCCTTAAATTCCTCCTTTATTTTGTTAATTTAAAAAAAATACAGGATACAGTAAAAGTAGCTTAACACTAGGCATAGAAATAACACCAGTGTCATGATACCTTGATATGTAGGTAATGACACATACAACTGCTTTGTTCAATGGCTCAGATAAATAGTTATATTTTGGAGCTTGGATAATGTGGACAAAAATAAGACCACTGAAAGATGCTCCAGCTCCTGGGAAATGTGTGCCTGTGCTGTGAACATTCATCATTCTGTCACTAAGACAGATGATCACTGGCAACAACAAAAATAACTTGATTTACAGTGCCAAATCCGTAATACCATAGATGTAAGATATGCATTAACTACACTTTAAGCATTAAAGACTATGTTTTTTTAACCTGACTTTTAAACCACCTCATTGCGTATGGCCTTCAGGTACAGTACCTAAAACTCGGATAAAATTGAATAAACTCAACTTGGATAAAATTGGACTAATCTTTTGCTGACAGATTTCTAACTGTGAAAACAAACAGTTCTTTCCTTCATAACACCTCCTAGACTCTTGCCTCTACAAACTGTTATGAATTAAACAGCAACATGAATCTATCATCCTTGCTATTCCTCATCTTCTGGATCTTAATTCTAATCTCCACACTGGCTTCCATTTCACTTTAGAGTCAACTAAAATATAACATGCAAGTTTAAAATTAACCATTAAAATATACTGTTGTTATGATGCAATCTGTTGACATTCTAAAAAAGCAAATTTAATTAAAGCTAATCAAAATAGGCAAGATAATTGTTTTTGTTTTTTTAACTATGCTCATATATTTTTGGCTTTCAAAACACTTTTGGAGCAAGGCTTTTTGGCCGTAACACATTTGCTGCCATCTACTGCAATCTGCTGACATCCTTGTTTAGAATTTATTTATAATAGCACATTAAATGCATACATTTTATTCGTTCAAGAAACTCATTTCCACTCACTAAAAATGCCGAAATGGACTTTCAGGCCCTTTACGCATCAATATACTGCTGCAGTACCAGCAGGAAATCTTGTGGTGTTATGATAGCGATTAGGACTCTTCGATTTCAGTACATAGACCATACATCTGATCCAGATGGTCATTATGTAATGTTGATCTAGAAATTGGACTCTCAAATTTACACATTAGTAAATTTATATCCACCGAAACAGAAACATCCTGCTTTTTTACGCATACTGTTCGAACAAATTAGGCGAATACAACAAGGCTCTTTACTGATTGGTGGAGATTTTAATAGTATACCTGATTTTCTAATGGATACTATATCCATGGCGAAGGATATATCCTTGGCGAAGGATCCTACTTCTCATCATCACACCTCACCTACTCCAGGATTTACTTTTTTTTATGGATTTTCGTTTTTTTACCAAACATATCCTTTTCTAAGATTGGTACGATAACATTAAATTAAATTGGGAGCCTTTGAAAAGAAACAAAGGATGGTAATGACTACCAAATTTGCAAATCATCTGGACCTCTTTCAACGAGTTATTAATCAATGGTATCTTACACCGATTAAATTGTCCTATATGTCAGCCCAACACTCTAATGAATGTTGGAGGAAATGCGGCACCATAGGTACACTATACCAATTAATATGGTATTGTAAATTTATTCAACCTTATTATGGTACTGTAAATTTTTTCAACCTTTTTGGACTAAAGTTTCTGGTCTAATGTCTGATATTGTGGGTAAACCCCTTCTGCCTCAACCAGCGATGGCATTATTACATGTTCATCTGGAAACCTTTTCTATAGATGTCAAAACTGTTTTAGTACATATTCTCCTGAGTGCCAAATTTGTACTCACAGGAAAATGGAAAAGCTCACACATTCCTGAAATTATCCTGAAATTAAGTGATACAAGATTTAAATATACAATGTTTGATGGAAAATACCTATGCACTTATACATAACCAATACGATAATTTTGTTAGAAGATGGAAAGTTTGGTTGCAATATCCGAAATGTGTGCTGTAAAAAGTAATAACCGATGGTATACTTATCGTTATTTGATTTTCTTTTTGTTTATTATTGTATTTTTTATGCTCTTTTTCTCTGTTCTTTTTTTCTGTTCGATACCACGGACGTGGCTTGTTTTTTTTGTCTTTCTTTTTTCTGTCTTAGTTTATGTAAAGAAAAATGTGAAATTGGATCAACCTGCTATCTGATGTAAGATATCATGGTCATAGTTGGTGTATAATATGTTGATTCTTTAATAAAACTTATTGAAATCTAAATGACACACACATTTTAGGTATGCACAGACTTTTTCTGTTTCTTCCTATTTTCAAATGTATGTTCAAGTGCAATGTGAAAACCAAAAATATATAATATATAATCCCATATAGTTAGAATTTTTTAAATTTCAATAATTATTTAGCTTTTTAACCAATTTTGTAAGTCTGAAGTTAGATAAACACAGCATGGGCACAGAAAATGTTGACTTGTTTCTTAAAATACTTATTTCATGGCCGTTTTTTTGGGTTGCATAGATGAAAATTTACCATAGTTCTTGATTTGCATATTGTATGTTATATACCTGGCAAGTATGCATTTCCTTTTTACACGTCATTGCTCATGCCCAATTTATTTTTCCAAACTCCTCTATTAAAATTTACAAGGCTGGAAAAAAAGTACCTCTAATATGCAAGCAAATACCAAGGGACGCACCAACTAAATTGAAGATCTTTAATCTCTCCTACCTGTCACTGGAAACTATGCAATTTATGTAAGAACCATCCACCCTATGTAAGTGTAACAACTTTCACCGCTACCAATTCAAGTATTGCTAACAATCCTTTGCAACAATATTAATAAGATAACAATATATCATCATTATTATATTCTCAAAGGATAGTACAGCCCTTATACATTGCTCTAAAAACATAAACTGGATGTATCAAATTTCACCATCACAGTAAGTGCTTTTCATTTATAAATGTATATACATGACTGTCACTCTTAGAACCTTTAGTCAATTAAGCCCATCACCCTATATAACATGGTAATAAATATTGTTTAAACTAGAGATAATAGGCCTATTACCTACACAATATGCTAAGTATTATTACCATAAGTTTTTGTTTGATTCATTATTATTGGATTGTCTAATGAACTATGTAATAATAACTGAGTAATTTGTAACATCTCACGAACTGACTCTATGAATGTGTTTTTCAGCATACTCAGACCGTCAGGCTCTACGTACCACTGAGAAAGCCTATGTGGCGAAATGCTTCGGTACAAATACTTTACTGAAACGGTGTATTTTAAACTTGTTAGTTGATCACTGTATAGAACGAAAATCTGAACTTTGTTAATTTATAACAAAGATAAGGATATACAGAGACTCTCTATGTAATTATGTATGACATAAAGGAATATAAATACATAATTAATTATCTATTTTTATCTGCCCCCCCCCCGCCTCCCACTAAATACTGAGAGTTTAACACTAAGATGTTTATGAATCGTTTAAACAGTTGAGCATTGTTATTAAGGATTTTTAGATATATATGTGAAAAGAAGAGCCCTTCTCTTCCTTCCTAGCTGCAGCTTGTAATTGTCTTCTACTGTGTGAAAAGTAATAGTACTCAGCACTCCGAAACCAATGCAGTAAAATAAAAGTCTAAAGTTTGTAAAATGGTAGTAAGGCTAAGACTTTTATACCTGTCTTGTAAGAGGCTGTTTTTTTTCTTTTTTTTTCCTTAACAATCCCTATAGTTTATGCTGGATTTTAAAACTTTTTCAGTAAATCTTCATCTGATTAATTTTCTATACATGAACCATACAGTCAAAATGTTGTTTAGGTTGCGAAGTTGTTCCAACAGGAAGAAATCAATGTTATCTGCTTCTATAACTACCTTTACGCACTGTCATGATACCCACTCCACCTTTCTTAGCTTCCCTATTGATACCAGGGCTGCACCTCTGTGTATTTTGATTTTCCTATTTGCTCTTTTTAAATACTGCAACTTTGTATTCTGGTATAAATCCTGTACGTTTCTAATTTGCTTACACCTAAAACTTCTGTAAAAATCTTTTTTTTTAAAGCAGAAATACAACAAATTTTACTTACGGCTTCAGTGTCCTTCCTAATGCTGATCTCCATCACCCCCTTTGCTTTGCCCTCCGTGACGCCCTTTGCTGTGCCCTCCAGGACCCCCTTGGTTTTGCCCTCCATGACCCCCTTGGCTTTGCCCTTCATGACCCCCTTGACCACTGTGCTGATCATGTTGGCCCTGATGATCTTGGTGGCTGTGGTGTCCAGATTGAGCTTGCTGGCTTTGGTTACCATGACCTCCATGTTGTCTCTGCTGGCACTGTTGGGTTTGAGATTGACATTGCTGAGTCTGGGTCTGGCATTGCTTGGTATGGGACTTCTAGGTCTGCTGTCTGTGACCTCTTTTTTATCCAGTTATTGTTATTATGCCGTTGTTGATGAAAGTATCTGGAAGAATAGAAAATGCTGTGTGCAGGTTAGGACAGTTATTTTATTTTTATACAAAATCCCTCAACTTTATGACACTAAGATTAGATGATTTCTGTGTGATGCACCTAGACCACAAACATTAACCATGAGCATTACACTTTTAACATGCTTGGAAAATTATGATACTTTCACCATTCATCCAATCTTCCTTGATGTTTACCTGTGACTCTGAGTATTACTAAGCTGTCACAATGTTTAATCTTTTAAAAAGTATTGAAATTACAATAATATAGATATAGATATGATAATATAATATAGATATGATTAAATATTGTTCATAACCCCTCAATGTTGCTTACTGAAAGATTCATCCAAATGGATAGTTAAATCAGTACATTTTATGTATTTATATTTTTGTGGTGGTAAAAAAAACCCCAAAAACTTTACATTTTATTACATTACCTTTTTGGATACAATCTTTGTTTGCTACATAGTATTTCACACATATTGACACCAAAAAATTTTTTGCAGTTTAGGCAGGCACGAAACAAATTGACCTCTGTATCCCTTTGGCATTTAGGCTAGGTGAACTAATGTCAAATACCCCCTTCCACACCAACTGTAATCTGGTTAGTGAGGCTTGGATATGCTGAACTTTGGGTTAGGAATTGTGGTGCTGCTATATTTTTATTAACATACTGGCTGATTACCCGGCATTGCCCAGGTATTTATTTATTGCAATCTTATAATATACAGGAAAGGGAATTAAAAAAAGCTATAGTGATTTTCTTGTGTACAGTGTTGTTTCATTTTTTTTCCTTTGATTGCACAAGGCCAATTGCCTTATGTTTTCTCAAAGGCATTATTACAGTCCAGAAATTTGTAAGAGTCCAAAAATGTAAAAATATAAGCAAAAGGCACACTGTGGCTGAGCAATTTATACACATATACAGTACATGTATGCAAATATACCTCTGACATACCACAGTTTTTTATATTCACAGTCTGGAGGCGCTGTTTAGGACTACCTATCTGTGTCTGTGTGTCAGTTATACCTGTAGTTGTTGTGTATCTGCTATGTTTTCTTTATTTTTTTTGGTTATGGTTGATTGATGGGACTTGGTTGTATGATTGTCTGTGTAAGATTGATGTCTTTCAACTCTCTGATAGTCATCTCTGTCATATAATGATTGAGATGTCCTGTGTAATTACAGGTCCATATATTGTGCTGATTTTTACACTCTGTTGCCTGTTTTGTCTGAAGTTTCTGATTTTCTGCAGGCAGCTGTAAAGTATTAGCAGATAAAATATTTAGGCATGTTATTTGGGTGCGAGTATTATAATATTTGGTGGATTCCATGACCAGATGTAAAAACATTTAAATAGCAGAGACCCACAAAACATGATTACACAGCAGGTTTTTACTGTAAATCATAAGTATTATTTTCTATTTTACTATATAAAATTCCTTCTCTGGGCTTTATTGTGTACATATTCTCTCTGAGCAGGGATTATAAAATACCTAATAGTTAAATTCTGAAGCAGTTAACTAATATTCTGAGCCCTTTAACAAAATCCATGCAGTCTTAAATGTTATTAGTTACACATCTCACTCTTTGGATTTGTACCAGCTTTAAACATATGTGCTGTATTTATCAATGCCGGATTGTTGCTAAATCTTAACCAGTATTAGTAGAGGTGTGTGCATATTTATTTAATATTTTTTTTACCAAGGAAAATTCAAAATACCATCAGATTTATAATTTAGTTTCATATATAAATTCATTCTATAAATTGAAGAATTCTAAGTTTTGTTTGGTTTGAACATTGTACAACAGCTATTCCCCCTGGTAGCTACTATACAATGTGCAATTCAAAACAGAACTGAAAGCTATCCCCTTTCCTCTTTCTTACGTAGCAGGAAATAGGAGTAATAAAAACCCTTACTGCCTTATTGTGGAATAACTGTAAGGTAATAACTTTTGCATCAGATGTTAAATGTTTTCCATTGATTTTTCATCTAATCTGGATCCAGTCACTCCTAGTTTACCAATACAATTCTGGGCTCCCATGAACCAGGTATGTCTGATTGCTGAGTGTTGGAATACTTTACCTGTCCTGGTGATCCCAGACCCCCACAGGCAACAGCAATACCAGGATTAGCATCGGGAATAATAGTAACATTACGATTTGCTGGGCATAGAACTCCTTCCAGATCACTGAATGATGCTTCTTCTTGAGATTTTAAAGATGTTGAAAAATGTTTGTCTGATTGCTTACGAGGTACCCTGTATTTACAAATGACCTTACAGGGACACCTATTAAACCAAGACCCCATGATCTGAATCTCTCAGGCCTGCAAGTTTATGCCAGCACCATTACTACTGCTACCAACAGAAGCAGCTGCAGAGCAAGAACAGTGAATAGTATTTATGGCACATTCAATGCTTTCCTCCTCAACACTCTTCCTCCTCTGGGCTCAATACCTATTGTGTGTCATCGTACACAGCTCTTCTGCCTTATCAACTCTTGTTTATTGTGATAAACAGAAACTGACTGTCTCTGTCCTAAAACAGAACAGAGAATTAAGAACATGTGCCCTCAGAGAGAGTGGTTATAAGTAATGTGGAAGAATCAGAGGTACCATGGCTCTAGGATAATGTATCACATTCATGGTCTTCATGGTTAGGCTTGGCTGGTAGGAATTCACCTCCTGCTGCTGTGCTGCTGCTGCTGATGCCCTCCCTCCTGCTGCTGAACAATGTTTGGTAAATTATGGATCCTGACTCAAATGGTTTAGTTTGAGTCACAAAGTTTGAGTTACTACTGGCTGCTGGCTTTTGGAAGCCTACTTCTATTGCCAGTCTTTGGATAATGGTCAGGAGCCTTTTGAATTTTTGCTGCAATATTATGAAAGGATACCAAAACAAAACCCTACTTAAGTAGTCCAGAACAAAATGCATCACGGAACTGTCAAATCTGGACTGGTAAGGAAAGATGTTTAGTATGTCGATACACAAATAGTCAAATTTAGTCAAAAGTAGTCAGGTAAAGAAAATGATCACAACAAAGCTGCAGTAAGTAAGGATTTATTTGTGTATTAGATAAATCAATTGATGTTCATGCGCTTCATAAGATTTCTTAAAGTCATCCAAAAGCTTAATTTTTCTGGTAACATTCTAGAGTAAAATAAAAAAATCAATTAGAAACCTCAGCCATGTAGCGTAGACTGGAAGTACTTTGTCAAATAATTGTTAAATGTTAACATTTGCCCTAACCTTTTGGTTACCCTCAAAAGCTAGGTAATGATCAAAGTTGATGCTAAGTAGACTAATATTAAATATTTGTCAAATACAGTTCCAAAAACATTACAATAAAAATATTTATTTTACATTGTTTTCATATAAAATATAACTTAACAGTATTTTTTTAAAATAGTAAAACAGTTTTCCAACAAAAACTATATAACCCTAAATCTTAACATTTGTGTGCCCCCCGCCAAGGGTCTAAGGCGAAAATGCTTTAGTTCTCAAAATTAATTTTAGTTACCATTAGGTTATGAAAAATATTCAGCATAATTATCATAGATTACAGATAAATATCAATAAAAAAATAAAAAAAAAATGGTACTTCTCTCCTCCTGGCAGCAGCCTGGTGTGTAATTGTAATTGGCTTGAACCGCAAGTATATCTAGTAATTTTACTGAGCTCTCCCAAACCAACGCAGTACAATACAAAAGCTTGCTTCTTAGACTCAGAGAAACAAAAATCTATAGCTTTTTAAATTGTAGTAGATTAAGACCTCGCATCTTGCCTGGAAAAGGCTGTATTGAATAATGTTTGTCTTGAACTTTATTTCTAAACTATATAACTATTTCAGAAAACCTGCATCTGACCTTTGTTTCCTACATAACCCATAAATATAACACGTGATTTAGCTAGTGAAGTTATTTTCTGCTTTGTGAATGCTTCAAGTGGGAAAAATCAATGTTATCTATATCCCTATCTACTCTCATGCCCTGTTGTGATATCCACTCCACCCATTACTGATTTCTATATTTATTGATAGCAGGGATGCACCTCTGTATAATTTAATTTTCCTTTGTGTTTTTTTTTTAAACTGTGACTTTGCATACTGGTATAAATCATGTACAATTCTATGTGTTTCTATCCAAAACTTCTGTAAAAATCTATTGTTAATCCAAAATTACAATAAATGATACATACAGCAGCAGTGTTCTCCTTGATGCTGATCACTATGATGTCCTTGGCTTTGCCCTTCGTGACTCCCTTGGCTTTGCCCACCATGACTCCCATGGCTACTGTGCTGAACATGTTGGCTTTGTGGACCTTGGTGGCTGTGGTGTCCAGATTGAGCTTGCTGGCTTTGGTCACCATGACCTCCATGTTGTCCCTTCTGGCACTGCTGGGTTTGAGTTTGACATTGCTGGGTCTGGCACTTCTGACCTCCTTTTACTCCGGTCATGGTTGCAATTCAGTTGTTGAGGATGGTGTCTTGAAGAGGCTGTAAGAAATGCTTTGTCTTTGTGCAGGCTAGGACAGTGTTATTTATACAAAAACCCAGAATATTATGACACTGAGATGTGTGTAAAATTGGATAATTTCTGTGTGATGCACCCAAACTGTGTGCACTTATGCAAACAATTACTATGAGCAATACACGTTTAACATGCTTGGAAACTATGGGACATTTATCCAGTCTTCTTTTATGTTTTTCCCTGTGACTGTGAGTATTATTAAGCCTTTCACAAAAGTTTAATCTTTTAAAAAGTATTAAAAACTTTTGGGATTAAACTTTTGTTTGCTACATAGCATTTGACACAAACAAAATGAGACCACTGAACTATTGCTATTGTTTAGGCTGGGGAAAGTTCACCTTGGTTAAGTACCCCTTTGCTCATTTTGCCTTATTTTTGTTAAAATATTTTACAGAAATCCACTTGTGTACTCTCCAGTCTTAACAGTCCAGAAACCCTTTTTTAGAACTACCCTTCACTGCCTGTCAGTAACTATTTAATTTGCTGTTTTTATCCTTTTATTTGATGATAATACTTGATTGTTTGGACCTGCTTGTATGTTTGACTGATAAATCTCAAATCTCTGACAGTCATGTAATGACAGAGGTAACCTGTGTAATTACTGGTTCAAATAATGTTCTGGTGATAATTACATATTCACTTATTTTTTCTGTAGTTTCTGATTTGCAGGGTAGCTGTAAAGTATTGGCAGATTAAAGAATTGTGCATGTGTTTCGGGATCATGTATCAAATTATTTGGTGGAATTCATGAGCTGAAATCAAAACATTTAATTAAGACTTTTTTTCTTTGTTTTTTTAAATAGATATTTAAAGTTTACTTTGGGAATACACAGCAAGGTTTTACATGGATCAAGTATTCTTTTTTTTCCATTGCATTTCATTCCATTTGCATATACTTTTTGAGCAGCTATTATAAAGTACTTGCAAAACTGGTTTTGGAGAGTTAAATTCTAAAGCAGTATTTTATTACCCATGGCTCTTTATTATCATGTAACAGTATATGGGTTTTATTAGTTACACATCTTTATCAATGTGGAAATGTTGCTAAAGCTTAAGTAAGCTTAAGCTTTTTTTTTATTTTGGTTCAGTACATTACTACAATTAATTTTAAATGAAACAATAGTTGAACTGCAGACTCTCAGCTTTAATTCAGTGGGTTGAACACAAAGATTGCATAAAAATGTGAGGAACTAAAGACTTTTTTACATAATCACTTCATTTCATGGGCTTAAAAGTCATTGACAATTGACTCAAAGGCTATTTCATGGGTTGGTGTGGGCAATTCCTTTGATTTGAGTGGGGGTGCTTGTATATGAAAGATTTTGCTGTGAACAGACAACAAGCAGTCAAAGAAGCGCTCCATGCAGGTGAAACAAGCCATCCTTAAGCTGCAAAAAAACAGAAAAAAACCATCACACAACCACACAAAATGAATTTGCTACAATATTACGAGTGGAAAAATCTACAGTTTGGTACATCATGAGAAAGAAACAAAGCACTGGTGAACTCAGCAACACCAAAAGACCTGGACGTCTACGGAAGACAACAGTGGTGGGTGATCGCAGAATCGTTTCCATGGTGAAGAGAAACCCCTTCACAACAGCCAACCAAGTGAACAACACTCTCCAGGAAGTAGGCATCTACCATAAAGAGAAGACTGCATGAAAGTAAATACAGAGGGTGCACTGCAAGATGCAAGCCACTCATAAGCCTCAAGAATAGAAAGGATAGATAGAACTTTGCTCAAAAACATCTAAAAAAGCCAGCACAGTTCTGAAAAAACATTCTTTGGACAGATGAAACCAAGATCAACCTTTACCAAAATGATGGCAAGAAAAAAGTATGGCGAAGGGGTGGAACAGCTCATGATCCCCCATATGTACAGTGATCACTTCCATCTCTTTGTAATGCACATTTTTGTGTAACTAGACATGGTGGAGGCAGTGTGATGGCTTGGGCATGCATGGCTGCCAGTGGCACTGGGACACTAGTGTTTATCCATGATGTGACACAAGGCAGAAGCAGCCGAATGAATCCTGAGGTGTTCAGAGACATACTGTCTGCTCAAATCCAGCTAAATGCAGTAAAATTGATTGGGAGGTGATGACCCAAAACATACAGCCAAAGCAACCCAGGAGTTTATTAAAGCAAAGAAGTAGAATATTCTTGAATATCCAAGTCAGTCACCTGATCTGAACCCAATTAAGCATGCTTCTCACTTGTTGAAAACTAAACTTCAGACAGAAAGGTCCACAAACAGCAACTGAATGCCCCTGCAGTAAAGGCCTGGCAGAGCATTAAAAAGGTGGAAACCCAGCATCTGGTGAAGCATTTATAAATGCTTCTATCCAATATTCACTCAACTTTACCCCAAAAATCATTTCACAATACAATATTCCAATTGGATGTGAATGTAAAATCCAATGTGAACAATGTCATTTTTGAATTATGATAAGTATTTATTAATTTATTACCATGATCATCACCATCAGGTTCATATTTGGGTTCTGTAACATTATAAAGGTGACTCAGTCGATAAGTTGTTATAAGGGATGATAAACTCAAACTCCTGACATTCTGTACAGGTCAAAACAAAAGTGAAAGTTGTCCTATTTTTCATTTTTTATTTTTTAAATGACAGAATTCAATTTTTTGTTTTGGCTTGTATTGTACAACAGCTACTCCCTGTACTGAATAATATACAAGTCAAATTAAATCTGAAAGTTGTCCCCTCCCCCCTGTTTTTTACCCCGCCCCCCGGAAAAAAGTCAACTTCACTGACTGACACTGAGTTCAAGTTGGTGTCAGAATTTTTAATTGTGATCAGTATTTTTAATTTTTAATACTAAATTGCATGTCTTTTTCCTTTCATGTGGCTGCTGGTCTTTTATAAAACCTGTTTCCATTGCTAGTGTTTGAATAGAGGTTGGGGGCCATTCACCTGAAATAATACTAAAGGTTACCAAAAGAAAGTTATATTTGCCCTGAACAAAATGCATTGAACTGTGAAATCTGCTCTGGTAAGGAAAAATGTTTAGTAATCTGTATACAAATGTAAAGGTAAAAAAGACAATTACAACAAAACTGCAAGAGGTAAAGATTTTTTTGTGTCTTAAATACATTTATTGATGTTTATAGGCAGTATTTCATGACACTTCTTTAAGTTGTCCAAAATCATCTTCTTCAGAAACCCCAGACAAGTAGAGTAAATTAAATACAGCTTGTCAAAGTAACAAATACAGCATTCATAATAACCCTACCTAAGCTCATTTCTAAATACCTACAGCATTGTTACATGTCACCAAATGAATTTATCAAAATAAGGTGCTTAATTTTAAAGTCACTTTCTTAAAAACAAAACAAAAACAAAGGATAAAAATATATTTAAAGTCCATTCAACGTTTTACCTTGATATTATTCCAACTTGAAACCTATAGAATCACAATAGGGGGAAAGATGAATACCAATAAGTCCACCCTGTTAAAGTATAATTCCAGGTAAAATGTCTCTGTATGATTTTTAGGTAAAACTAAAGTTCCACTTTTAAAAATTCACAATCAGGCAGGTTGTTATTACAGGAAGGGACATGCGATGCCCCTTCCACAATAACCTCTCCTAAATGCCTGATTGCTACAAGAGTACAGAGTTGTCAAAGTATGTAGAGCTTAGCTTTAGTTCTCCTGGCTTCGAACCAAACAAACCAATTTATTTATTTATTTATTTTTAAATATCTTTATTGGCAGAATAAACAAACTACAGTATAAAAACAGTATAAAAACAATGAAGACATTGCTGTAAAGGATAAATAATCACCCAAGCATGACAGAAACCTTTACATATAAACAGCGATATACATATGTCTCTCCTCCATTATCCGTTATTGATTTATTTCTCCTGGCTTCACTTGCGCATGCTAGGAATGAATGATCTACAGTACGCCTGCATTCCGGTCAATTAAGATGTTCAAAGATTGTCTCCAAGAAGCAAAGAATGTGAGAACCATACATTTAAAATTGCTAAATTTCTGTAACTGCTGTTGAACATATATTTACATTTTCAAATGTTAACCTAAGCTCTAACCCTTTCTTTACAAAAATAAAAAACTAACCCCAAGTACAAATGACAAATTGGTTGACAAACCACTATGTGCTAGTATATTTTACATAACCGGTCCACTTTTTGATCCCTTGCACTGATAGTAAATAAACTAAGTATAGATTGTATTCATTTTGTTTATATATCTGTTTCTGTTTTATGTGTATCTGTTTTCATTATATTCCTCTGCCATAATCTGATGACTTTAAATCAGAAAGTGCTCAGAGCAGAACACACACACATCGGCAAATTTGTTCACTAATCCTCCCTTTACTTTGCCATTTTTAAATAGACTCTCCTTAACATTTATCCCAATCAATACTTAGGCTTGGAATACTATGCAAAATTGGTTACCCTCCAAAGCTGAGTAATTTTCAAGGTTGATGCCAAGGAGATGAATGGTTGTATTTGTCAAATACAGTTGGAGTATAAAAAACACATTTTTTTTAAATTGCTTTCAGCCTCAGATAAAATCCAACAAAACAGATTTTTAAGCAGTAAACCATTTACTAAGTGTAATTAGTCCTTAAATATTACCATTTGAGTGCCTTTCCTCTCCCCTTCCCATTTACTAAAGATCCAAGGCTAATATGCATGGAGTTACAAAAAAAAAATGAATTTTTTTACCTTTTGCTTATGAAAGGATCAAAAAGTTCAGCATTTTTATTAAAAATTACTTATAAATATCAGTAAAAGTAAGAGCTATTCTCTCGCTAATTGGCTGCAGCTCTTAATTGCCTTGTAACCACAAGTGAATCTAGAAATTCTGCTGAGATCTCCAAAGCCAATGCAGTACAATATATAAATATCTTTATCTTTGTTTCAGAGAAACACATTTTTGTAGCTAGTTAAATGTAAGCAGATTAAGACCTCCTACTCTGTACGAAGCTGTTTTTTTTTTTACCTACAGTTTACTCTAGATTTTAATTTTAAATCACGTTCTTTTAATAACCATTTCAGAAAATATGCATATGACTTCTGTTCCCTACATTAACCATACTGACAACATATGTTTTTAAGTAGTGAAGTCATCCTCTGCTTTGTAATTGTGTGTGTGTATATATATATATATATATATATATATGCTTCTTTTCAAGCACTGCAACTTTGTACACAGATATAAATCCTGTACGATGTGTTTACACCTACATGAAAAAATATAAAATCTCCTTTTTTTTTTTTTTAACTAAAATTTCAACAAATTATTTTCAGGGATACTTACAGTTTCAATGTCCTTCTTGATGCTGATTACCATAATGTCCTTGGCTTTGACTGCTGACTTTGACCCCTGTGACTATTGTGCTGATCATGTTGACCCTGCTGAACTTGCTGGTCTTGGTGGCTACAGTATCCACATTGAGGTTGCTGGCTTTGGTCACAATGACCCTTATCTTGTCCCTGCTGGGACTGCTGGGTTTGAGACTGACATTATTGAGTTTGGGCCTAGCACTGCTTGATCTGCTGACCGTGACTTCCTTTTACTCCAGCCATGGTTGGAATTCAGTTGTTGAGGATGGTGTCTGGAAGAGCTGCTTTGTCTTTGTGCAGGCTAGGGCAGTGGTATTTATACAAAATCCCAGAATATTATGACACTGTGCAAAATTGTATAATTTCTGTGTGATGCACCCAAACTGTGTGCACTAATGCAAATAATAACTATAACAAATACACTTTTTACATGCTTGGAAACTGGGACAATTACCATTTGTCCAATTTAATGTTTACTTGTGACTTTTAAACCTTTTGAACATTTTTAAATGACAATAAATATATATGATTGGGATATGGTTCAGAGTAATATCATTTAAATGTTGCTTACGAGAAAAGTTTGTTAAATCAGTTTTTTATGTATTTTATGTGGCCATAGTGTTCTGTCATAAAGTATGGTCAAAAAAACATTATTATAAACATTAAAAATAAAACTTTTGTTTGATAAATAAGAAAGTTGTTGTCTGATCCAAATATCCCAAATCATGATTACCAAAAAGTTGGACAATAGTCTGGGATGTAAAAAAGCACACCTTTAAATGCAACTATAAGTTTTGCTTGAAATAGCTTGAAACCGTTATTAGTGTGGAAATACTGTCCCTCTAAAAACCCAAGGTTTTTACCAATACCTTCTCCCACCATGCAAACCCCCACTGACCGTAATGTTTCCCCTACCCAAGACATAATTGATTCCACTGTTTCCCCTGCTGATCACTAATGAGAACCATTTTTCCACTATATTTATATTAGTGTCCAGTACTTAGGCCACAATAGGAAAGAATTTACTATTTAAAACTGCAAATAAATGCTGTGATTTCACTTTGTGAACAGTCAAAGATAGTTTTCCCAACAGTTTCTAAGAAAATGTGCCTCTCTCATATTGGTGTTCTATATATCTCTATGTTCTCATTGGTGGAGAACACCATGAATAGTTTGGTTTGGTTCATCTTTAACTGTTGGTGATTGTGACAATGGCAATTGGGTGTTTTTTGGTGATGTTAGTGTAATTACAGCTTGGCAGAAAGAACAGGTGGCTAAAACAGGTCACCAACCAAGGACTGGTTTATTTTAATAAAAATCATTTGCTCCACACTAGTGCAGACAAGTGTATTCAATTTTGGGAGCATTAATTTCACTTTCTGCTCTAAAACCTCTCGCCAACAAGACAGCACCAGGATTGCAAACTTGGACCAATCTGGCCAACCATACAGTTTTTTACCCCACTAATTAATTCATGGGGATGAAAGTTAATTAGGCATTTGAAGACATGCCAGACTGGCCTATCTGATCCTCCAACTACCTGTCCTCATGCTCCTGTTGTGGCTGGAAACAGTTGTCCGTCTTATACAAGTGCCCGTAATTATCCTACATGGCCTAGTGTTGTGTGTGAATTCACCTCCTGCTACTATGTTGCTGCTGGTACCCTCCCTCCTGCTGCTTACCAATGTTTGGTAAATGGTGGATCCTGCCCCAAATGGTTTAGTTTGAGTCACAAATTTACTACTGGCTGCTGGTTTTTGTGAAGCCTGCTTCGATTGCCAGTCCTTGGAAAATGGACAGGAGCCTCATTATTCCAACTTCAATATTACAAAAGGGTACCAAAAGAAAATGATCACAACAAAGCTGCAGTAGGTAAGGATTTATTTGTGCATTAGATAAATCATTTGATGTTCATGGGCATGGACATTTCTTAAAGATGTCCAAATTCTTCATTTTTCTGGTAACATTCTAGAGCAAGATAAAATAACAATTAGAAATCTCAGCCATGTATTGTAGATTAGAAGTGCTTTGTCAAAAATTGTTTTAACTTGTTAAATGTTAACAATTGCTCTAACCTTTTGGTTAGGTAGGTAATGTTCAGAGGTGATGCTAAGTAGACTAATAATAACATTTGTCAAATACAATTACAAAAGAACTACAATAAAAATATTTTACATTGTTTTTTTATAAATAGTAACATAATTTTTTTTTTTACAGGGTAACATTAGGTTATGAAAAGATTCAGCATAATTTTCAAGGATTACAAGTAAATCTCAACAGCAGCCTGCCTTGTAATTGCCCTGAACCCCAAGTATATCTAGTAGTTTTACTGAGCTCCCCTAAACTAATGCAGTACACTACAAATGCTTGCTTCTTATGCTCAGATAAACAAAACTCTGTAACTTGTTAAATTGAAGTGGATTAAGACCTCACATCTTGTCTGTAAAAGGCTGTGGTTTTTTTTTGTTTTGTTTTTAAAATACTCACAGCTTATTCTGACCTTTATTTTTAAACTTTTTAACTATTTCTGAAAACCAGCATCTGACCTTTGTTTCCCACATAACACATAAATACATTTCAAAAGACATTTCCTGCTTTGTAAATTTTAAAAACGTTAAAACGTTTGAAAAAATCCTTTTTTTCTAAAAATCTAATCTAAAATTGCTGGGTCTGGCACTTCTGACCTCCTTTTACTCCAGTCATGGTTGCTATGAAGTTGTTGAGGATGGTGTCTGGAAGAGGCTGTAAGAAATGCTTTGTCTTTGTGCAGGCTAGGACAGTGTTATTTATACAAATTCGCAGAATATTATGACACTGAGATGCGTGTAAAATTGGATAATTTCTGTGTGATGCACCCAAACTGTGTGCACTTATGCAAACAATTACTATGAGCAATGCATGTTTAACATGCTTGGAAACTATGGGACATTTACTATTTATCCAGTCTTCTTTTATGTTTACCTGTGACTGTGAGTATCAATAAGCCTTTTACAAAGGTTTAATTTTTTAAAACGTTTTAAAAAAGCAATATATAGATATAATATATATATATATAAAAGCAATATATAGATATGACCGAATATGGTTCAAAGAGTCTCAATGGTTCAATGTTGCTTGCTAACATGATGATCCTATAATTAGTAAACTCAGTACATTTTATGTGGTTAGAGTGTTTAATAGTGGTGGTAAAATGGTGGTAAAATAAAAAAAGCTTTACATTTGTTTCATAAACTTTTAGGATACATTTTTGTTTGCTACATAGCATTTGGTTCAAAATTAGACCACTGAATTATTGCTATTATTTATGCTGGGGAAAGTTCACATCTAGAGCCCTGTACCCCTATAAATTTTTTCAAAGTGACCTTATGAAAATACCCCTCCGCTCAGATACATTTGTTATCATTTTGTCTTATTTTTGTTAAATAATTTTACACTTGGGTATTCCCCAGTGTTATTAGTTCAGAATCCCTTTTTAGAACTACCCTTCAGTACCCGTCAGTAAGTATTTTATTTGCTGTTTTTATCCTTTTAGTTTATGAAAATACTTGATTGTTGGGACCTGCTTGTATGTTTGGCTGATAAATCTCAAATCTCTGACAGTCATATATTGACAGATGTAACCTGTGTAATTACTGGTCCAAATAATGTTCTGGTGATATTTACTCTCACATATTTTGGGGATAATTGGGGATGTTATTTGGGCTCATGTATCATAATGTTTGGTTGAATCCATTAACTGAAATCAAAACCTTTAATAGACTAGAAAAATGTGCTCCTTAGTTTTTATATTATACAGTAATATCTTTCCCCTGATGTAAAATCATCTCCATCAATGTAATTGACTTATTCACAATAAAATAAAAACATTAAGGGGTCTATTTTTAAATGCTTCCATCCAATATTCACTCGACTTTAACCCAAAAAACACTTGACAATACATTATTCAAATTAGATGTGAATGTAAAATCCAATGTGAAAAATGTTTGAATACGATAAGTTTTTAATAATTTATTACCTTGATCATCACCATCAGGTTCATATTTGTTTTCCATAATGTTTAAAAGGTGACTCAGTGGATAAGTTGTGATAAAGGATGATCAACTGAAATTCATGACATTTTGTAAAAGTCAAAACAGAACTGAAAGTTGTCCCCTCTTAATATTAAAACCAGACAGACCCTTTAATAGGCTTAAAGGGTATTCTTGGGTAGGAAATGAGGTAGTAAATGTATGTGCCTCCTCTCCTTAGAGGCACTGTAGAATTTATCTTAATAAATAAAAATATCAAATATTCACTGGTTCTGCCATAAAGCATGAATATAGACAACAGAACAGAAGTGAATCTTTTGGCGCAGTCGTAAATAGAAGTAATGAAAATCTTAAAGGCTAAGTTGAGGAATAACTGTAAGGTAATAATGTTTGCTTCAGATGCTTCATGTTTTTCAACCAATCCTTCTGGTGTTCCACTGCTGATATTGTATAACCAGTACACAGTCAATTTTAAATTCTCTATTTACCAAGAAGTTCTTAAAGTGTATGTTATCTGTTCTCATACCTCCACCTGTCCTACTTTGGGGCTGTACTACCATTTCAAGACAACCCTGGGGTCCCATAGTTCAGAGCAGTGTCCTAATGCCTGGAATATTTGTTCCAACACTTTGCTCTGTATCTTCAAATAAGCACTATAGAGTAGAATGATTTTCTGTCTCACAATGTTTCCTTGGCTCATCAGTGTGCAAGGCAGTTGTGAGGGACACTGTAAGACCACTGCAAGGTAAATAATCCAGTGGTGAACTTTAGTGGGAATTTTAGTAGCTTGGAAAACTGAAGAAACTGGAAAGACATTGGTGCCTAAAGTAAAGGGGCATTTTGCTAAGTAGAGGGTGTGGGGGGAATATTGGTTATTACTGGGAAAATAATGATTCCCCCTTCCCAATTACAAAAGCTTTTTTTATCATGCAACCCCTACTGCCATCAATGTTTCTTGTACCCAAGTCTGACATCACTAACACCAGTGTTGCTCCTGCTAAGCACCATTGAGAACCAGGTTTTCCCTTAACAAGGGATTAATCTTAACCACTCTTCACCGGTAACCAATATCTCCCCCACCTCTCCACCTACTAAATAATGATGCCCCTTCCACACCATGTTCTTCCTAAGCCTACTCAGAGCCAATTTTTCCACTTCTTTGACTGACAGCGAGTCCAACTCGATGTCAGAGGTTTTATTTGTGAATAGAAAAAAGGCTCATTTTTATGCTGCAACAGAACTAATTGCTGTGATTGTACTTTGTGAACAATCACAAATCTTTTTCCCTTTTGTGAAAAAATGCCTTTCCCATACTGTATCTGTTCTCATGGAACACACTAGCAATAGTTTCTTTAGTCAGTTTTAAAAATCTTGGACACCAGTGGGCCAATATGAACTTTTTTTTTGAATGGTTAATTTCCAACTGTTCTGTTGGTGGTCATGACAGTGACGCTAGTGTGGATGTTGGTGGTGGTGGTGGAATTACTGCTTAGCATCAAGAACAGGTGGCTGAATCAGGTTACCAAATGAGTGATGGATTGGTGGATTTTAAAGTCATTCACTCTACACATTTGATGTATAAGTATAAGAAGGATGTGGTAAGGTTTGTTAGCCATATAGTTTCTCCTAAATCACTGAATGATAATTCTTCATTTGGTGATAAAGAATTTGAATAATGTTTGTCTGGTCACCTATGGCTTACTCTGTGTTGAAAAATGACCATTCAGGGATACCTAATAAACTGAAGCACTTAGGTCTGTGCCATAGTCTGAGTTTCTGATGGAAGCACCATTACTATTGCCATCAGCAGAAACCGCTAATTGTGACACTGCTTTCCTCCTCAACCCCTCCCTTGTAGCTTGTAGTACATAATTGTACACAGCTCTTATACCTTATCAACTCTTATTTCATGTAACTCAGACAAATTGCATGTCTTTTTTCCTTTCATATGGCTGCTGGTCTTTTTTAAAACCTGTTTCCATTGCTAGTGTTTGATAAGAGATCAGGGGACTTTCAGCTTAAAAATAACTAAAGGTTACCAAAAAAAAATTTTAATTACCCTGAACAAAATGCATTAAACTGTCAAATCTGCTCTGGTAAGGTAAGATGTTTAGTATTCTGCACACAAATGATCAAGGTAAAGAAGACAATTACAACAAAGCTGCAAAAAGTAAGGATTTATTTGTGTCCTAAATACATTTATTTATGTTTATAGGCAGTATTTCATTAAACTTCTTCAAGTTGTCCAAAATCATCTTCTTTATTTTTCAGGTAGTATTCTAGAACAAGATCATAAAAAAAAAATCAGAAACCCCATATATGTAGAGTATATTAAATACAGTTTGTCAAAGAATCTGTGTGTTTATAGTAACCCTACCTTAAGCTCATTTTTGAATATCTACAGCATTGTTACATGTCATCAAATGAATTTATCAAAACAATGTGTGCTTAATCAACTTTCTTAAAAAAAAAAAGCAAAGGATATAAATATATTAAACGTTCCACTTATAAAAATTCAAAGACAGGCAGGTTGTTATTACAGGAAGGGACAGGCAATACCCCTTCTACAATAACCTCTCCTAAATACCTGATTGCTCAGAGTACAAGAGTACAAAGTTGTCAAAGCATGTGCAGCTCAGCTTTGGTTGCCACAATACTGGCTTCTTCTGGCTTTGAACCAAACAAACCGATTCATTGTTTTATTTCTCCTGGCTTCATTTGCACATGCAAGCAATGTATGAACTACAGTATGCCTGCATTCCGACCAATTAGGAGGTCCACAAATTGTCTCCAAAAAGAGAAGACGGTGAGAACCATAAAATTTAAATTGCAATTTAAAATTGCCGAATTTCTGTAACTGCTGTTGAGCATTTTTTTTACATTTTTGAATGTTACCAATGCTCTAACCTTTTCTTTACAAAAATTAAAAACTAACCCCATCAACAAGTACAAATGACAATCAAAAAGTTGCTGAGAAACCACTATGTGATATTAAATAACCTGAATATAGATTGTATTCATTTTGTTTATATATCTGTTTTTCTTTATATTCTCTTGCCAGAATCTTATTACAATAAAACAGAAAGTGCTCAGAGCACAACACCTAAAGGTTTTCAATAAAGAGGGAAGTCAGGAAACGATGTTCACTAATCCTCCCTTCACTAATCCTCTCTTCACTTTGCCATCTTTAAATAGACTCTCCTTAACATTTATCTCAATCAATCCTTAGGCTGGGGATACTATGTAAAAATTGTTATGCTCCAAAGCTAAATAATGTTCAGGGTTGATGCTAAGGAATTTAATGTTTGTATTTGTCAAATACAGTTACAGTATTAAAAACTCATTACATTTTTTTTAATTGCTGTCAGCCTATACTATAATCTAACAACAGATTTTGAAGCAGTAAACCTTTTACTATGTAAAATTAGTTCTTAAATATTAATATTTGAGTGCCTTTCCTCCCCCCTTCCCATTTACTAAAGATCCAACACTAATATGCTTGGAGTTCCAAATAAATTAATTTTGTTACCTTTTACCTATGAAAGGATCAAAAAGTTCAGCATTTTTAATAAAGTTCACATATAAATATCAGTAAAAGGAAGGGCTCTTTCTCACTACTTGGCTGCCTTCCCTCGTACCACAAGTGTATCTAGTAATTGTGCTAGGGGCCCCAAAGCCAATGCAGTACAATTCAAATCCAAAATGTATTTGTTTCAGAAAAACACAATTCTTTAGCTAGTTAAATGTAAGCAGATTAAGACTTCCTACTCTGTCTGTGCGAAGCTGTTATTTTTTACCTGCAGTTTATTCTGGATTTTAAATTTAACTTTTTCAGAAAATCTCCATCTGACTTCTATTCCCTACATTAATCATACGACAACATATATTGTTTAAATAGTGAAGTCATCCTCTGCTTCATAAAAGCTACAATAGGGAAAAATCAATGTACTGTTCAGTTTCTCTACCCTCATGCCTTATACTCACTCTACCCACTAATGTTTCCTGATTTTTATATTTATTGCTGCACCTCTGTATGTGTATATATAGATTTCCATATTTTTTCATTGATGTATGTGGATGTAAGCACATAGTACAGGATTTATACCAGTATGTAAAGTTGAAGTGCTTGAAAAGAAGCAACTATATATATTGTGAGACAGTGACTGGAAAAGTAGTAGAAAATCATTATATTTCACCTAGGTTTCTTTAATATACAATAAACTAGGATACAGGAAGTGGATATCTCAACTAGGAAACTCTGGGTGAGATATCAGAAATCAAGGAAAGATGGGTTGCCTTAACAAGACATTGTTTGCTGAGGACTTTGGTAAATGGTGTTGTCGGGTCTGGATTTTTATGGAATGATGTGCAGGTTGGTATTGGGGGTCCTCATTCCCTTCCTGTCCAAAACAGGTTTCCTATATAGCTCTCAGCCAGGTGATGGAGATCAGCTAATTTCTGGGCTTTAAAGGTCTGCACTATGAGCATGTGTAGGTGTGGGGCTGGGGGAACTGGTTGAACAGACTGGCTTTCACCATTGCTGCTGAAGTCTGCTAAAATGACAAAAAGGACACTGTAAGTTTATTTTGAATTGTGTCGTGTGGCTGGTAGTAAGCCGCCCTTATAGAAAGAGTGATCTTGTGTTTAGTTAGTGCTCAGCCGAGTAGGAATTTATTTTGTGCTTTTGCCTGTATGTAAAGGCATTAGATTTTGCTTGTGGATGAAAATAAAGAAAACCGACAAATCCCTGTGTGAACTGTGCTGTTGTGTCACTGTCTCTAACTGCTGTGCCTACCTCTATTGAGCTGACTCTTCACAATATAAATTATTATAAATATATATATATATATATATATATTGTTGCTTCTTTGCAAGCACTAAAACTTTGTGCACTGGTATTATTGACCACCTGCTACTGTGCTGCTGCTGGTACCCTCCCTCCTGCTGCTGACCAATGTTTGAAAAATTGTGGAACCTGGTCCAAATGGTTTAGTTTAAGTCACAAAATCACTAGTGGCTTCTGGCTTTTGTGAAGCCTACTTTGATTGACAGTCTTTGGATAATGGTCAGGAGCCTTATTATTCCAGCTTCAATATTAGTAAAGGGTACCAAAAGAAAAAGATCACAACAAAGCTGCAGTAGGTAAAGATTTATTTGTGCATTAGATAAATCAATTGATGTTCATGGACATTGGACATTTCTTAAAGTCGTCTAAAATCTTCATTTTTCTGGTAACATTCTAGAGCAAAATAAAATAACAATTAGAAATCTCAGCCATGTAGAATAGATTAGAAGTGCTTTGTCAAAAATTGTTTTAACTTAAATGTTAACAATTGTTAAATGTTAACAATTGCTCTAACCTTTTGGCTACCCTCAAAAGCTAGGTAATAATCAAAGTTGATGCTAAGTAGACTAATAATAACATTTGTCAAAAACAGTTACTAAAACATTACAATAAAAATATTTTTTACATTGTTTTCATATAAAATATAACATAACAGTTTTGTTAATTAGTAAAACTGTTTTCCAACTAAAACTCTATAACCCTAAATCTTAACATTTGTGTGTTCCCTCTGTATATACTAAGGGTCTAAGGCGAAAATGCTTTAGTTCTCAAAATTTTTTTAGTTACCATTAGGTTATGAAAAGATTTAGCATAATTATCAAAGTTTACAAATAAATATCAATGGAAAAAGGGTCCTTCTCCGTTCCGCAGCAACCTGCCTTGTAATTGTAATTTCCTTGAGCCCCAAGTATATCTAGTAGTTTTACTGAGCTTTCCCAAACCAATGCAGTACACTAAAAATGCTTGCTTCTTAGGCTCAGAGAAACTAAACTCTGTAACTTGTTGAATTGTAGTTGATTTAGACCTTGCATCTTGTCTGTAAAAGGCTGTGTTTTTTTGTTTTTCTTTATATACCCACAGCTTATCCTGAACTTTATTTCTAAACTATATAACTATTTTAGAAAACCTGCATCTGACCTTTGTTTCCTACATAACACATAAATAAAACATATGTGATTTAGGTAGTAAAGTCATTTTCTGCTTTGTAAATTCTACAAGTGGGAAAAATCAATAATATCTGTACCTCTATCTACCCTCATGCCCTGTTGTGATACCCACTCCCCCTACTACTGATTTCTATATTTATTGATAGCAATGATGCACCTCTGTATATTTTAAATTTTCTTTGTAATTTTTTTAAACACTGCAGCTTGGTATACTGGTGTAAATCATGTAGAATTCTATGTGTTTCTATCCAAAACTTCTGTAAAAATCTGTTTTTCTAAAAATCTAATCTAAAATTACAACAAATGATACTTACAGCAGCAGTGTCCTCCTTGATTGTGACCACTATGATGACCTTGGCTTTGCCCACCATGACTTCCATGGCTACTGTGTTGATCATGTTGGCTTTGTGGACCTTGGTGGCTGTGGTGTCCAGATTGAGCTTGCTGGCTTTGGTCACCATGACCTCCATGTTGTCCCTTCTGGCACTGCTGGGTTTGAGTTTGACATTGCTGAGTTTGGGTCTGGCATTGCTGGGTCTGGCACTTCTGACCTCCTTTTACTCCAGTCATGGTTGCTATATAGTTGTTGAGGATGGTGTCTGGAAGAGGCTGTAAGAAATGCTTTGACTGTGTGCAGGCTAGGAAAGTGTTATTTATACAAAATCCCAGAATATTATGACACTGAGATGCGTGCAAATTTGGATAATTTCTGTGTGATGCACGCAAACTGTGTGTATTTATGCAAACAATTACTATGAGCAATACACGTTTAACATGCTTGGAAACTATGGGACATTAACTATTTATCCAGTCTTCTTTTATGTTTACCTGTGACTGTGAGTATCAATAAGCCTTTTACAAAAGTTTAATCTTTTAAAACGTATTAAAAAGGCAATATATAGATATGATTGAATATGGTTCATAGAGTCCCAATGCTTCAATGTTGCTTACTAACATGATCACCTATGATTAGTAAACTCAGTACATTTTATGTGGTTGGAGTGTTTTGTCATAAATTTATGGTGGTAGTAAAATATAAAAGCTGTACATTTGTTCCATAAACTTTTAGAATAAAATTTTTGTTTGTCAGATAGCATTTGGGACAAAATGAGACCACTGAATTATTGCAAGTTTAGGCTGGGGAAAGGTCACATGTAGAGCTCTGTACCCCTTTACATTTTTAAGTGACCTTGGTGAATGTACCCCTCTGCTCAGATACATTTCTTACCATTTTGCCTTATTTTTGTAAAATAATTTTACAGAAATTTTACACTTGTGTACTCCCGAGTGTTAACAGTTCAGAAAGCCTTTTTAGAAATGTCCTTCAGTACCTGTCAGTAACAATTTTAATTGTTGTTTTTATCAGTTTATTTCATGATAATACTTGATTGTTGGGACTTGCTTGTATGTTTGGCTAATAAATCTCAAATCTCTGACAGTCATATATTGACAGATGAAACCTGTGTAATTACTGTTCCAAATAATGTTCTGGTGAAATATACTCTGGTGATAAATATATATACAATTTTTGCCTGCAGTTTGTGATCTGCAGGGTAGCTGTAAAATATCAGCAGATATACAATTGCACATTTTATTTGGGCTCATGTATCATATTATTTGGTTGAATCTATGAGCTGAAACATTCATTTAATAGACTACAAAAATGTGCACCTTATTTTTTTTTGTTATACAGTAATATCTTCACCCTAATGAATGTTCTTTTATATAATGTAAAATCATCTCCTTCAATGTAATTGACGTATTCACAATAAAATAAAAAAATTAAGGGGTCAATTTATAAATGCTTCCATCCAATATTCAACTTTAACCCAGAAACACTTCACAATACATTATTCACATTAGATGTGAATGTAAAATCCAATGTGAAAAATGTATCATTTTTGAATTGATGAATGTTTAGGTATTTATTAATTTATTACCATGATCATCACCATCAGGTTCATATTTGGATTCTGTAACGTTTGAAAGGTGATTCAGTCGATAAGTTGTGATAAAGGATGATCAACTGAAATCCATGACATTTTGTACAGGTCAAAACAAAAGTGAAAGCTGTCCACATTTTTTTTAAATTAGAGTTCAAATTTTCATTTTGGCTTTATGCATTGTATAACAGCTACTCCCCCTACTATACATTAAACAAGTCAAAATCGAACTTAAAGTTCTCTCCTCTTAATATTAAAACCAGACCCCTTAGAAGGCTTGGGACCTTCTTGGATAGAAAATGAGGTAGTAAATGAATGTGCCTCCTCTCCTTAGAGGCAATGTAAAATTTATCTTAATATATAAAAATATCAAATATTCACTGGTTCTGCCATAAAGCATGAATATAGACAACAGAACAGAAGTGAATCTTTTGGCGCAGTGGTGAATAGAAGTAATGAAAATCTTAAAGGCTAAGTTGTGGAATATATCTGTAAGGTAATAATGTTTGCTTTAGATGCTTCATGTTTTTCATCCAATCCTTCTGGTCTTCCATTGTTGATATGGTATAATCAGTACACAGTCAATTTTAAATTCTCTATTTATCAAGAAGTTCTTAAAGTGTATGGTATCTGTTCTCATACCTCCACCTGTCCCACCTTGGGGTGTACTAGCATTTCAAAACAATCCTGGGGTCCCATGGATCAAAACAATGTCCTAATGCCTGGAATATTTGTTCGAACACTTCCGTTCTGTATCTCCAAATGAGCACTATAGAGTAGAATGATTTTCTGTCTCACAATGTTTCATTGGCTCAGCAGTGTGCAAGGCAGCTGTACGGGACACTGTAAGACCACTGCAAGGTAAATCATCCAGTGGGAAATTTTGTAGCTTTGAAAACTGGAGAAACTGGAAAGACATTGGTGCCTAATGTAAAGGGGCATTTTGTGCTAAGTAGAGGGTGTGGGGGGAATATTGGTTATTACTGGGAAAATAATGACTCCCACCTTCCCAACTACAAAAGCTTTTCTTACCATGCAACCCTCACTGCCATCAATGTTTCTTGTACCCAAGACTGACATCACTGACACCAGTGTTGCTCCTGCTAAGCACCATTGAGAACCAGGTTTTCCCTTAACTAGGAATTAATCTTACCAACTACCAGTAACCAATATCTCCCCCACCTCTCCACCTACTAAGTAACAATGCCCCTTTCACCATGTTCTTCCTAAGCCCACTCAGAGCCATTTTTTCCACTTCACTGACTGACAGTGAGTCCAACTCGATGTAAGAGGTTTTAATTGCGCATAGAAAAAAGGCACATTTTTATGCCGCAACAGAACTAATTGCTGTGGTTGTAGTTTGTGAACAATTACAAATAGTTTACCCTTTTTTTGCTAAAAAAAATGCCTTTTAGTCCGTTTTAAAAATCTTGGACACCAATGGGCCAGTCAGGATTAGTTCATTTCCAACTGTTCTTTTGGTGGTCATGACAGTGACACTAGGGTGGATGTTGGTGGTGGTAGTGGAATACTTGACATAAAGAACAGGTGGCTGAATCAGGTTACCAAATGAGTGATGGATTGGTGGATTTTAATGACAGTCATTCACTTCACACATTTGATGTATAAGTATAAGAAGGATGTGGTAAGGTTTCCTAGCCATATAGTTTCCCCCAAATCACTGAATGATAATTCTTCATGTGATGTTAAAGATTTTGAATAATGTTTGTCTGGTCACTTTTGGCTTATTCTGTGTTTAGAAATGTCCATTCAGGGATACCTAATAAACTGAGGCCCCTTGATTTGAAGCGCTTAGGTCTGTGCCATGGTCTGAGTTTTTGATGGAAGCACCATTACTATTGCAATCAGCAGAAACAGCTAATTGTGACACTGCTTTCCTCCTCAACACTTCCCTTGTAGCTTCTTTGGACTGAATCACTGTAGTGCATAATTGTACCCAGCTCTTATACCTTATCAACTCTTATTTCATGTAACTCAGACAAATTGCATTTCTTTTTTCCTTTCATGTGGCTGCTGGTCTTTTTTAAAACCTGTTTCCATTGCTAGTGTTTGAATAGAGATCAGGAGTCTTTCAGCTGAAATACAACTAAAGGTTACCAAAAGAAAATTATAATTGCCCGGAACAAAATGCATTAAACTGTCAAATCTGCTCTGGTAAGGAAAGATGTTTAGTATTTTGTACACAAATGATCAAGGTAAAGAAGACAATTACAACAAAGCTGCAAGAGGTAAAGATTTATTTGTGTCTTAAATACATTTATTGATGTTTATAGGCAGTATTTCATAACACTTCTTCAAGTTGTCCAAAATCATCTTCTTCATTTTTCAGGTAGTATTCTAGAACAAGATCATAAAAAAAAATCAGAAACCCCAGTTATGTAGAGTAAATTAAATACAGCTTGTCAAAGAATCTGTGCATTCATAGTAACCCTACCTTAAGCTCATTTCTGAATACCTACATCATTGTTACATGTCATCAAATTAATGTATCAACACAAGGTGTGCTTAATTGTGAAGCTAATTTCTTTAAAAATAAAAAGCAAAGGATATAAATATATTAAAAGTCCATTAAATGTTTTAACTTGATATTACTCCAACTTGAAAATATCGAACCACAATAGGGGAAAGATGAATCCCAATAAATCCACCCTTGTTAATTCCTGGTAAAAAGTCATTGTATGATGTTTAAATAAAACTAAAGTTCCATTTTTAAAAATTCACAACCAGGCAGGTTGTTTTTACAGGAAGGGACAGGCAATGCCCCTTCTACAATAACCTCTCCTAAATACCTGATTGCTCAGAGTACAAGAGTACAGAGTTGTCAAAGCATGTGCAGCTCAGCTTTGTTTGCCACAATACTGACTTCTCCTGGCATTGAACCAAACAAACCAAATCATCGATTTTTTTCTCCTAGCTTCACTTGCACGTGCAAGGAATGAATGAACTACAGTATGCCTACATTCCGACCAATTAAGAGGGACAAAAATTGTCACCAAGAAGCGAAGACAGTGAGAACCATAAAATTAAAATTGCAATTTAAAATTGCAGGATTTCTGTACCTGCTGTTACAGAAACCTTTTCTTTACAAAAATTAAAAACTAACCCCATCAACAAGTACAAATGACATTCGTGAAGTTGCTGACAAACCACTATGTGATAGTAAATAAACTAAATATAGATTGTATTCATTTTGTTTATATATCTGTTTTTCTTTATATTCTTCTGCCAGAATCTATTACAATAAATCAGAAAGTGCTCAGAGCACAACACCTAAATGTTTACAATAAAGAGGGGGATCAGCAAAAGATGTTCACTAATCCTCCCTTCACTTTGCCATCTTTAAATAGACTCTCCTTAACATTTATCCCAATCAATGTAAAGATTGTTACGCTCTTTACATTACATGTATCTAGTAATTGTGTTTGGGGCTCCAAAGCCAATGCAGTACAATACAAATCCAAAATATCTTTGTTTCAGAAAAACACAATTCTGTAGCTAGTTAAATGTAAGCAGATTACGACCTCCTACTCTGTTCGTAGCTGTTATTTTTTACCTACAGTTTATTCTGGATTTTAAATTTCAATCACGTTCTTTTTTTACGTTTTCCAGAAAATATCCATCTGATTTCCGTTCCCTACATTAATCATACAGACAACATATATTGTTTAAATAGTGAAGTCATCCTCTGCTTTGTAAATGCTACAATAGGGAAAAATCAATGTTCTGTTCAGTTTTTCCACCCTCATGCCTTATACCCACTCTACCCACTAATGTTTCCTGATTTTTATATTTATTGCTTCACCTCTGTATGTGTGTATATATAGATTTCTATATTTTTTCCTTGATGTATGTAGGCGTAAGCACATCGTACAGGATTTATACCAGTGTACAAAGTTGCAGTGCTTGAAAAGAAGCAACAATATATATGTGCAAGCACTGCAACTTTGTGTACTGGTATTATTGACCACCTGCTACTGTGCTGCTGTTTTAAAAAGTATTAAAAAGGCAATATATAGATATGATTGAATATGGTTCATAGAGTCCCAATGCTTCAATGTTGCTTACTAACATGATCACCTATGATTAGTAAACTCAGTACATTTTATGTGGTTGGAGTGTTTTGTCATAAATTTATGGTGGTGGTAAAATATAACAGCTGTACATTTGTTTCATAAACTTTTAGGATACATTTTTGTTTGTCAGATAGCATTTGGGACAAAATGGGACCACTGAATTATTGCAAGTATAGGCAGGGGAAAGGTGACATGTAGAGCTCTGTACCCCTCTACATTTTTAAGTGACCTTGGTGAAAGTACCCCTCCGCTCAGATACATTTGTTAACGTTTTGCCTTATTTTTGTTAAATAATTTTACAGCAATTTTCCACTTGTGTACTCCCTAGTGTTAACAGTCCAGAAACCATTTTTAGAATTACCCTTCACTGTCTGTCAGTAACAATTTTATTTGCTGTTTTTATCCTTTTATTTCATGATAATACTTGATTGTTGGGACCTGCTTGTGTTTGGCTGATAAATCTGATAAATATGTTTGGGAATACACAGCAAGGTATTATGTGGATCAAGTATTCTTTTTTATTCCACTATATAAAACCCCATCTCTGGTCTTAATTGTTCACATATACTTTTTGAGCAGCCATTATAAAGTACTTGCAAAACTGGTTTTGGAGAAATGTACTGGAGAGTTAAATTCTAAAGCAGTAATTTATTATCCACAGTTCTTTATTAACATGTAATGGTATATGGGTTTTGTTAGTTACACATCTCATCCTTTGGACTTGTACCAGCTCCAAATATATGTGTTGTATTTATCAATGTGGGAGTGTTGCTAAAGCTTGAGTAGTATTAGAAGAAGTATGTGCATTTTCAAAGAATCATGTTATTGAATTATACAATAATATCTTTCCCTTAATGAATGTTCATTGATATAATGTAAAATCATCTCCATCAATTTAATGAACTTATTCACAATAAAATGAAAACATTAATGGGTCTATTTATAATTGCTTCCATTCAATATTCACTCAACTTTAACCCAAAAAACACTCGACAATACATTACTCAGATTAGATGTGAATGTAAAATCCAATGTGAAAAAATTTGTCATTTTTGAATTATGTTTAAGTTTTTATTAATTTATTACCGTGATCATCACCATCAGGTTCATATTTGGTTGCTGTAACGTTTGAAAGGTGAGTTGATAAGTTGTGAAAAGTTCCGATGGTTCAGCGAAATTTTAGCGAACCGATTTTGTGAAACCATCGAAAGATCGAGGAAAACAGGAGGATTCACAGGGGATTCAGAGGATTCCCTGGGAATCCTCCTGTTTGCGATCCCCGGGGCACTAGAGGTTAATTAACTTCTTGTGCCCCTGGGATCGTACACTATTCTCAATGAATGCAGCCTCAATGAGTTTTTTAAATGACAGAATTCAAATTTTCGTTTTGTACATTTTATAACAGCTACTCCCCCTACAGTACAATATACAAGTCAAAACAGAAATGAGAGTTGGCTCCTCCTCCCTGTTTCCGAAAAAAAAAGGCAAATAAAATGCCCCACTTAATATTAAAACCAGACCCTTTAACCACCTTCTTGGTTAGGAAATGAGGTAGTAAATGTATGTGCCTCCTCTCCTTGTAGAAGCAATGTAGAATTTATCTTAACATAAAAATATCAAATATTCACTGGTTCTGCCATAAAGCATGAATATTGACAACAGAACAGAAGTGAATATTTTTGCGCAGTTGCAAATAGAAGTAATGAAAATCTTAAAGGCTAAGTTGTGGAATAACTGTAAGGTAAAATTGTTTGCTTTAGATGCTTCATGTTTTTCGTAATTTTTTCATCTAATCCTTTTGGTGTTCTACTGTTGATATGGTATAACCAGTACACAGTCATTTTTTAATTCTCTATTTACTAAGAAGTTCTTAAAGTGTATGGTATCTGTTCTCATACCTCCACCTGTCCCACCTTGGGGTCGTACTAGCATTTCAAGACAAGCCTGGGGTCCCATGGATCAGAGCAATGTCCTAATGCCTGGAATATTTGTTCCATCACTTCCGCTCTGTATCTTCAAATGAGCACTATAGAGTAGAATGATTTTCTGTCTCACAATGTTTCCTTGGCTCAGCAGTGTGCAAGGCAGCTGTGAGGGACACTGTAAGACCACTGCAAGGTAAATAATCCAGTGGTGAACTTTAGTGGGAATTTTAGTAGCTTGGAAAACTGGAGAAACTGGAAAGACATTGGTGCCTAATTGTAAAGGGACATTTTGTGCTAAGTAGAGGGTGTGGGGGGAATATTGATTTTTACTGGGAAAATGATGATCCCCCTCCAATACCAATAGCTTTTATTACCATGCAACCCCTACTGCCATCAATGTTTCCTGTACCCAAGTCTGACATCACTGACACCAGTGTTGTGCCTGCTAAGCAACATTGAGAATCAGGTTATCCCTTAACTAGGGATTAATGTTACCCACTCTTCACCGGTATCCAATATCTCCTCCACCTACTAAGTAATGATGCCCCTTCCACACAATGTTTTTCCTAAGCCCACTCCGAGCCAATTTTTCCACTTCACTGACTGACACTGAGTCCAACTCGGAGTCAGAGGTTTTAATTGTGCATAGATAAAAGGCACATTTTTATGCCGCAACAGAACTAAATGCAGCGATTGTACTTTGTGAACAATCACAAATGGTTTTCTCCTTTGTTGCTAAGAAAAAATGCCTTTCTCATACTGTGACTGTTCTCATAGATCACACTAGCAATAATTTTCTTAGTCAGTTTTAGAAATCTTGGACACTAATGGGCCAATATGAGCTTTTTTTTTTTTTTTTTGAATAGTTCATTTCCAACTGTTCTGTTGGTGGTCATGACAGTGACGCTAGGGTGGATGTTGGTGGTGGTAGTGGAATTACTGCTTGCCATCAAGAACAGGTGGCTGAAACAGATTACGAAGAGTGAAGGATTGGTGGATTTTAATGAAAGTCATTCACTTCACACATTTGATGTATAAGTATAAGCAGGATGTGGTAAGGTTTGCTAGCCACATAGTTTCTCCCAAATCACTGAACGTTAATTCTTCATGTGATCTAATAAGGTTTGGTCACCTATGGCTTACTTTGTGTTTAGAAATGTCCATTCAGGGATACCTAATAAACTGAGGCCCCTTGATTTGGAGCACTTAGGTCTGTGCCATAGTCTGAGTTTCTGACTGAAGCACCGTTGCTATTGTCATCAGCAGAAATGGCTAATTGTGACACTGCTTTCCTCCTCAACACTTCCCTTGTAGCTTCTTTGGACTGAATCACTGTAGTTCATAATTGTACAGAGCTCTTATACCTCATCAACTCCTATTTCATGTAACTCAAATTGCATTTCTTTTTCGTTTCATGTGGCTGCTAGTCTTTTTTAAAACCTGTTTCCATTGCTAGCGTTTGAATAGAGGTCAGGGGCCTTTCATCTGAAATATAACTTAAAGTTACCAAAAGAAAGTTATATTTGCCCTGAACAAAATGCATTGAACTGTGAAATCTGCCCTGGTAAGGAAAGATGTTTAATATTCTGTACAGAAATGATCAAGGTAAAGAAGACAATTAC
>NC_092867.1:41066519-41070091 GCF_032062135.1 Pyxicephalus adspersus | reverse complement strand
CATTTAAATTGCAGTTTTAATTTGCTGAATTTGTGTAACTGCTGTTGAACATTTCTTTACATTTTTAAATGTTAACCTATGCTCCCACCTTTTCTTTACAAAAATAAAAAATAACCCCATCAACAAGTACAAATGGCATTCAAAAAGTTGCTGAGAAACCACTATGTGATAATACATAAACAGAATATAGATTGTATTCATTTTGTTTATATATCTGTTTTTCTTTATATTCTTCTGCCAGAATCTGATTACATTAAACCAGAAAGTGCTCTGAGCACAACACCTAAAAGTTTACAATAAAGAGGGGGATCAGCAAAAAGATGTTCACTAATCCTCCCTTTACTTTGCCATCTTTAAACAGACTCTCCTTATCATTTATCCGAATCAATGCTTAGGCTGGGGATACTATGTAAAAATGGTTACCCTCCAAAGCTAAAAAATGTTCAAGGTTGATGCTAAGGAGATGAATGGTTGTATTTTTCAAATACAGGTACAGTATTAAAAAACCCATTCCATTTTTTTTATATTGCTGTCAGTCTATACTAAAATCCAACAGAACAGATTTTTAAGCAGTAAACCAGAAAATCTGCATCTGACTTCTGTTCCCTACATTAACCATACAGACAAAATATGTTGTTTAAATAGTGAAGTCATCCTCTACTCTGTAAATGCTACAATAGGGAAAACCAATGTTCTGTTCAGTTTCTCTACCCTCATGCCTTATACCCACTCTACCCACTAATGTTTCCTAATTTTTATATTTATTGCTGCACCTCTCTATGTGTATATACAGATTTCTATATGCACTGGTATTATTGACCACCTGCTACTGTGCTGCTGCTGGTACCCTCCCTCCTGCTGCTGACCAATGTTTGGAAAATTGTGGAACCTGGTCCAAATGGTTTAGTTTACGTCACAAAATCACTAGTGGCTTCTGGCTTTTGTGAAGCCTACTTCGATTGACAGTCTTTGGATAATGGTCAGGAGCCTCATAAATTCCAGCTTTAATATTACTAAAGGGTACCAAAATAAATTGATCACAACAAAGCTGCAGTAGGTAAAGATTTATTTGTGCATTTCATAAATCAATTTATGTTCATGGGCATGGAAATTTCTTAGTCGTCCAAAATTTTCATTTTTCTGGTAACATTCTAAAACAAGATAAAATAACAATTAGAAATCTCAGCCATGTAGAGTAGGTTAGAAGTGCTTTGTCAAAAATTCTTTTTAATTGATATATGTTAACAATTGCTCTAACCTTTTGGTTACCCTTAAAAGCTAGGTAATGATCAAAGTTGATGCTAAGTGGACTAATAAAAACATTTGTCAAATATAGTTACAAAAAAAATATTATTAACATATTTTTTACATGGTTTTCATAGAAAATATAACATAACAGTTTTGTTAATTAGTAAAACACTTTTCCAACTAAAACTATATAACCTTAAATCTTAACATTTGTGTGTTCCCTTGCTATATACTAAGGGTCTAAAGCTATAATGCTTTGGTTCTCAAAATGAATTTAGTTACCATTAGGTTATGAAAAGATTTAGCATAATTATTAAAGATTACAAATAAATATCAATGGAAAAAGGGTCCTTCTCCTTTCCTGGCAGCAGCCTGCCTTGTAATTGTAATTGGCTTGAGCTCCTAGTATATCTAGTAGTTTTACTGAGCTGTCCCAAACCAATGCGGTACAAAACAAATGCTTGCTTTTTAGGCTCAGAGAAACAAAACTCAGTAACTTGTTAAATTGTAGTGGATTAAGACCTCACATCATGCCTGTAAAAGGCTGTGGTTTTTTGTTTGTTTTTTAAATACCCACAGCTTGTCCTGAACTTTAATTCTAAACTATATAACTATTTCAGAAAACCTGCATTTGACCTTTTTTGTAAATACTACAAGTGGGAAAAACCAATGTATCTGTATCTCTATCCACCCTCATGCCCTGTTGTGAGAGCCACTCCACCCATTACTAATTTCTATATTTATTGATCGCAAAGATCCACCTCTGTAAAATATAATTTTCCTTTGTAATTTTTTAAACACTGCAACTTTGTATATTGGTATAAATCATGTACAATTCTATGTGTTTCTATCCAAAACCAATCCAAATGATACTTACAGCAGCAGTGTCCTCCTTGATTCTGATCACTATGATGTCCTTGGCTTTGCCCTCCATGATGTCCTTGGCTTTGCCCTCCATGATGTCCTTGGCTTTGTCCTCCGTGACTCCCTTGGCTTTGCCCTCCATGATGTCCTTGGCTTTGTCCTCCGTGACTCCCTTGGCTTTGCCCACCATGACTCCCATGGCTGCTATGCTGATCATGTTGGCTTTGTGGACCTTGGTGGCTGTGGTGTCCAGATTGAGCTTGCTGGCTTTGGTCACCATGACCTCCATGTTGTCCCTTCTGGCACTGCTGGGTTTGAGTTTGACATTGCTGTGTTTGGGTCTGGCATTGCTGGGTCTGGCACTTCTGACCTCCTTTTACTCCAGTCATGGTTGCTTTTGAGATGTTGAGGATGGTGTCTGGGAGAGGCTGTAAGAAATGCTTTGTCTTTGTGCAGGCTAGGACAGTGTTATTTATACAAAATCAGAATATTATGACACTGAGATGTGTGTAAAATTGGCTAATTTCTGTGTGATGCACCCAAACTGTGTGCATTTATGCAAACAATTATTATATGAGCAATACACGTTTAACATGCTTGGAAACTATGGGACATTTACTATTTATCCAGTTTTCTTTTATGTTTACCTGTGACTGTGAGTATTAATAAGCCTTTTACAAAAGTTTAATCTTTTTAAACCTATTAAAAAAGCAATATATAGGTATGATTGTATATGGTTCATAGAGTCTCAATTCTTTAATGTTGCTTGCTAACATGATCATCCTATAATTAGTAAACTCAGTACATTTTATGTGGTTTGAGTGTTTTGTCATAAATTCATGAAGGTGGTAAAATATAAAAGCTTTGCTTTTTTTTGCATTTGCATAAACTTTTAGAATACAGCTTTTGTTTGCTACATAGCATTTGGGACAAAATTAGACCACTGAATTATTGCTATTGTTTAGGCTGGGGAAAGTTCACATCTAGAGCTCTGTACCCCTTTACATTTTTAAGTGACCTTGGTGAAAGTACCCCTCCGCTCAGATACATTTCTTACCATTTTGCCCTATTTTTGTTAAATAATTTTACAGAAATTTTACACTTGTGTACTCCCTAGTGTTAATAGTTTAGAAAGCCTTTTTAGAACTACCCTTCACTGCCTGTCAGTAACAATTTTATTTGCTGTTTTTATCAGTTTATTTCATGATAATACTTGTTTACCAACTTGTATGTTTGGGTGATAATTCTCAAATCTCTGACAGTCATATATTGACAGATGTAACCTGTGTAATTACTGGTCCAAATAATGTTCTGGTGATATATACTCTCACATATTTTGTCTGCGGTTTCTGATACCGTTTCCCCAATTATAAGGCACTGTCTTATATTTTTTGAAATGCCAAAATATGCCCTAGGTCTTATTTTCAGGGGGATGTCTTATTTTTCCATGAAGAAGACTA
>NC_092867.1:41031184-41065767 GCF_032062135.1 Pyxicephalus adspersus | reverse complement strand
TTTTCTACGGTACGGCCGGGTAACTCCGTTAGGGCAGGGATCAGCAGCTTGCTTCCTGGTGCAGAATCGCGGGGGCGCGTGTGCCGGCTTCTTACTTTCAGTTTCGCTCTGCACTGCAGCCAGCATCGAGGAGACACACACAGGATCGGGTATCGGTGGATGTCTTATTCACGTGTGAGTGCCTTATTTTAATTATTTTATCAAAAATCGGGGTTGGCTTATTTAATGGGGATGCCTTATAATCGGGGAAACACGGTATGTAGGGTAGCTGTAAAGTATCAGCAGATAAAAGAATTGCACGTGTTTTTTGTGCTTATGTATCAATTTTTTGGTGGAATCCATGAGCTGAAATCAAAACATTTGTTTAATAGACTAGAAAATGTGCTCCCTAGTTTTTTTTTTATTTAAAGTTTACTATGGGAATACACAGCAAGTTATTATGTAGATCAAGTATTCTTTTTTTTATTCCGTTATATAAAACCCCATCTCTGGTCTTTATTGTGTACATATACTTTTATTAACCGCTTCCAAAACTGGTTTTGGAGTAGTGTACTGGAGAGTTAAATTCTAAAGCAGTAATTTGTTATCCACAGCTCTTTATTAACATGTAACAGTATATGGGTTTTTTTAGTTACATGTCTCATTTCCTTTGGACTTGTACCAGCTTCGAATATACATGTGATGTATTTATCAATGTTAGAGAGTTGCTAAAGCTTTATTAGTATTAGTAGAAGTATGTGCATTTTCAAAGAATCATGTTATTGAATTATACCTAATATCTTTCCCTTAATGAATGTTCATTGATATAATGTATAATCATCTCCATCAATGTAATTGACTTATTCACAATAAAAAAAAAAAACATTAAGGGGTCTATTAATAAATGCTTCCAACCAATATTCACTCAACTTTAACTCAAAAAGCACTTGACAATACATTATTCACATTAGATGTGAATGTAAAATCCAAAGTAAAAACAAATTTTTGTTAAATTATGTTTAGGTATTTATTAATTTATTAACATAATCATCACCATTTGGTTCATTTTTGGTTTCTGTAATATTTGAAAGATGACTTAGACGATAAGTTGTGATAAAGGATGATCAACTGAAATTCATTAAATTTTGTGCAGGTCAAAAAAAAAGTGAACTTTGTTGTTTTTTTTTTCTAATTACAGAATTCAAATTTTCGTTTTTGCTTGTACGTTGTATCACACCTACTCCCCCTACTGTACAATATACAAGTCAAAACAGAACTGAAAGTTGTCCCCTCCCCCCTATCAGTCGTAAATCGAAGTAATGAAAATCCTAAAGGCTAAGTTGTGGAATAACTGTAAGGTAATAATGTATGCTTCATGTTTTTCATCCAATCCTTCTGGTGTTCCACTGTTGATATGGTATAACCAGTACACAGTCAATTTTAAATTCTCTATTTATCAAGAAGTTCTTAAAGTGTATGTTATCTGTTCTCATACCTCCACCTGTCCCACCTTGGGGCTGTACTAGCATTATATCGAGACAATCCTGGGGTCCCATGGATCAGAGCAATGTCCTAGTGCCTGGAATATTTGTTCCAACACTTCCGCTCTGTATTTCCAAATGAGCACTATAGAGTAGAATGATTTTCAGGTGTGAGGGACACTGTAAGACCACTGCAAGGTAAATAATCCAGTGGTGAACTTTAGTGGGAATTTTAGTAGCTTGGAAAACTGGAGAAACTGGAAAGACATTGGTGCCTAATGTAAAGGGACTTTTCTTACCATGCCACCCTCACTGCCATCAATGTTTCTTGTACCCAAGACTGACATCACTGACACCAGTGTTGCTCCTGCTAAGCACCATTGAGATCCCTTAACTAGGGATTAATCTTTCCCACTCTTCCCCGGTAACCGATATCTCCCCCACCTCTCCACCTACTAAGTAACAATGCCCCTTCCACACTATGTTCTTCCTAAGCCCACTCAGAGATTTTAATTGTGCATAGAAAAAAAGGCAAATTTTTATCCCGCAACAGAACTAAATGCTGTGATTGTACTTTGTGAACAATCACAAATGGTTTTCCCTTTTGTTGCTAAGAAAAATGCCTTTCTCATACTGTGACTGTTCACATGGAACACACTAGCAATAGTTTCCTTAGTCAGTTTTAGAAATCATGGACACCATTGGGCCAGTCTGATTTTTTTTTTTTTGAATAGTTCATTTCCAACTGTTCTGGTGGTGGTCATGACAATGATGCTATGGTGAATGTTGGTGGTGGTAGTGGAATTACTGCTTGGCATCAAGAACAGGTGGCTGAAACAGGTTACGAAGAGAGTGAAAGATTGGTGGATTTTGTTGAAAGTCATTTACTTCACACATTTGATGTATAAGTATAAGACAGATGTGGTAAAGTTTGCTAGCTAGGTATGGTTTCTCCCAAATCACTGAATGATAATTCTTCATGTGATGTGAAAGAATTTGAATAATGTATGTTTGGTTACCTATGGCTTACTCTATGTTTAGAAATGTCTATTCAGGGATACCTAATAAACTGAGGCCCCTTGATTTGAAGCGCTTAGGTCTGTGCCATAGTCTGAGTTTCTGATGGAAGCACCATTACTATTGCCATCAGCAGAAACACCTAATTGTGACACTGTTTTCCTCCTCAACACTTCCCTTGTAGCTTCTTTGGACTGGAATCACTGTAGTGCATAATTGTACAGAGCTCTTATACCTCATCAACTCCTATTTCATGTAACTCAGACAAATTGCATGTCTTTTTCCTTTCATGTGGCTGCTAGTCTTTTTTAAAACCTGTTTCCATTGCTAGCATTTGAATAGAGGTCAGGGGCCTTTCATCTGAAATATAACTAAAGGTTACTAAAAGAATGTTTCATTTGCCCTGAACAAAATGCATTGAACTGTGAAATCTGCCCTGGTAAGGTAAGATGTTTAATATTCTGTACAGAAATGACCAAGGTAAAGAAAACAATTACGACAAAGCTGCAAGAGGTAAAGATTTATTTTTGACTTAAACACATTTATTGATGTTTATAGGCATTATTTCATGACACTTCTTCAAGTTGTCCAAAATCATCTTCATTTTTCAGGTAGTATTCTGGAACAAGATCATAAAAAAAAATCAGAAAACCCAGTTATACTGTAAATTAAATACAGTTAGTCAAAGAATCTGTGCATTCATAGTAACCCTACCTTAAGCTCATTTCTAAATACCTAACAGCATTGTTACATGTCATCAAATTAATTTATCAAAACAAGGTGTGCTTAATTGTCACTTTCTTAAAAAAACAAAAAACAAAAAAACAACGGATATCAATATAATAAAAGTCTATTCAGTGTTTTACCTTGATATTACTCCAACTAAAAAATTATGGAACCACAATAGAGGAAAGATGAATACCAATAAGTCCACCCTGTTAAAGTGTAATTCCTGGTTATATGTCTCTGTATAATTGGTAAAGTAAAACTAAAGTTCCACTTTTAAAAATTCACAATCAGGCAGCTTGTTATTTATAGGAAGGGACAGACAATGCCCTTTCTACAAAAACCTCTCCTAAAGAGAGGTGAGAACCATAAAATAAAATTGCAATTATAAAATGCTGAATTTCTGTAACTGCTTTGCATTATTCACATTTTCATTTTACATTTTCAAAGGTTAACCTATGCTCTAACCTTTTCTTTACAAAAATAAAAAAAACCCCATCATCAAGTATAAAGGACATTCGAAAAGGCTGACAAACCACTATGTGCTAGTATATTTTACAATACGGGTCCTCTTTTTGGTCCTTTGCACTGTTAATAAACTGAATATAGATTGTATTCATATTTTTTATATATCTGTTTTTCTTTATATTCCTTTGCCAGAATCTGATTACCTTAAACCAAAAAGTGCTCAGAGCACAACACCTAAAGGTTTACAATAAAAAAAGGGGATCAGCAAAAGATGTTCACTAATCCTACCGTCACTTTGCCATTTTTAAATAGACTCTACTTAACATTTACCCAATCAATACTTATTCTGGGGATACTATGTAAAATTGGTTACCCTCCAAATCAAGGTTGACGCTAAGGAGATGAATTTTTGTAAAAACCCAATCATTTTTTTTTTAATTGATGTCAATCAATAATAAAATTTACCAGAACAGATTTTTAAGCAGTAAACTATTTGCTAAGTAAAATAAATCCTTAAATATTAACATTTGAGTGCCTTTCCTCCACCCTTCCCATTTACTAATGATCCAACGCTAATATGCTTGGAGTTCCCCAAATTTTTTTTTACCTTTTGCTTATGAAAGGATCAAAAAGTCAGCATTTTTAATAAAGTTCACATATAAATATCAGTAAAAGGAAGGGCTCTTCTCTCGCTACTTGTCTGCATCTCATAATTGCCTTGTGCCACAAATTTATCAAGTAATTGTGCTGGGGGCTCCTAAGCCAATGCAGTACAATACAAATCCAAAATGTATTTGTTTCAGAGAAACACAATTCTGTAGCTAGTTAAATGTAAGCAGATGTAGACTTCCTACTCTGTCTGTACGAAGCGGGTATTTTTTACCTACAGTTTATTCTGGGTTTTAAATTTAAATCACATTATTTTTATAACTTTTACAGAAAATCTGCATCTAACTTCTGTTCTTTACATTAACCATACAGGCAACATATGTTTTTTTAAATAGTGAAGTCATCCTCTGCTTTGTAAATGCTACAAGAGGGAAAAATCTATGTTTTGTTCTGTTTCTCTACCTAACATCATGCCATGTCCTGATATCCACTCCCACTGATGTTTCCTGATTTTTATATTTATTGCTGCACCTCAGTGTATATATATTTTGTTGCTTCTTTTTAAGCACTGCAACTTTGTACACTGGTTTAAATCCTGTACTATGTGCTTATACCTACATACATCAATAAAAAAATATAAAATCTTTCATTTATTTTTTTAAAATAAAATTTCAACATATGATTTCATACTTACAGCTTCAGTGTCCTCCTTGATGCTGATCACCATGATGTCCTTGACTTTGCCCTTCATGACCCCCATGACTACTGTTCTGATCATGTTGACCCTGCTGACCTTGGTGACCTTGCTTATCTTGGTGGCTGTGGTATCCAGATTGAGCTTGCTGACTTTGGTCACCATGACCTTTATCTTGTCCCTGCTGGGACTGCTGAGTTTGAGCTTCTTGGTGACCTTGCTGGTCTTGGTGGCTGTGGTGTCCAGATTGAGCTTGCTGACTTTGGTCACTATGACCTTTATCTTGTCCCTGCTGGGACTGCTGATTTTGAGCTTCATGGTGACCTTGCTGATCTTGGTGGCTACGGTGTCCAGATTGAGCTTGCTGGCTTTGGTCACCATTACCTTTATCCTGTCCCTGCTGGGACTGCTGACTTTGGGCCTGGCACTGCTGGGTCTGCTGACTGTGACCTCCTTTTACTCCGGTCATGGTTGTTTTTGAGTTGTTGGGGATGGTGTCTGGAAGAGGCTGTAAAAATTGCTTTGTCTTTGTGCAGGCTAGGACAGTGGTATTTATACAAAATCAGAATAGTATGACACTGTGCAAAATTAGATAATTTCTGTGTGATGCACCCAAACTGTGTGCACTAATGCAGACATTAACTATGAGCAATACACTTTTAACATGCTTGGAAACTATGTGACATTTACATTTATCCAATCTTCTTTGATGTTTACCTGTGACTGTGAATAGTACTAAGCCTGTCACATGGGTTTAATCATTTTAAACATATTCAGACAATAGTATATGAATATGATTGGGTGATAATGCTCTACGGTTCATAGAGCATTATCACTTTAATGTTGCTTACTGAAAAAAATTGTTAAATCTGTACATTTTATGTGGTCATAGTGTTCTTTCATAAAGTATGGTAGAAAAGGTTTTTTTTATTATATTACATAAATGTTAAAGATAAAATTTTTGTTTGATAAATAAGGAAGAGAGTTGTTGCCTGATCCCAAAATCCCAAATCATGATTATCAAAAAATTGGACAATAGTCAGGGATGTAAAAAGCATACTCTTAAATGGAATTTTAGATTTTGCTTGAAATAGGAAAAAGATAAATAATAAAATACCAGTATATGATAATGAATAAAATAAACTCTGAAAATTTTTTTTATTATAAATCAAATATTAAAATGTGATTTTTTTTTTTTTCATATATTAGCTGAAACTTACATCCAGCGCTAATTTATATTTTATATTGCAGTATACAGTATTCTGGCTACAAAGTATTTTGGCTGTTGGTTCATCTGAGCTGAAGTTTTCCACACAAATCTATGAATTGTGACAATTTCTTGTCTATTTTGGTTTTTGTGTAGGCTTCTGTTGTACCCAAAGAAGCAGTAATTTTTACTGTGAAATGTGTTGATACTAGCGATTTTAATTTTTGAAGTTGTAACCACGAAATGTCCCATGTTGGACATTACAATATTTTATATATTAGCAATATATTAGCAATTTATGCAAGTCAGTTGAAAGTGAAGTTTCACCTTAGTTTTGGCTAATATATTGTACAGTATCTGATCTTCCTGATGGCTGCTGTATGATGTGCAAGTCAAAACAAAAGCTTTCCCCCCTTCCCCTTTCTTTCCTTTTTATTTAGCACCAAACAAAAACAGCCCTTTTTTTTTTTTTACCAGAAATATCTTTTTTTTAGCCAAAAATAAGTGCACCCCCAACAGTGAAACCAGACCTTTTAAAAGGCTTGAGACCTACTTGGGTAGGAAATGAGGCACCAAGCGTACGTGCCCCCTCTCCATGAAGGCAGTGTACAATTTATATTATATGAAAATCACCATGTTCACGGGTTTTGAACAGAAGAAGAACAGAACGTGAACAGAAGAAGTGAAAATCTTGAAATCTAATTTGTGGAATAACTGTTAGGTAATAACTTTTGTGTCAGAAGTTTTCATCAAATCCTTTTTTCTGGCTTTCCATTTTTAATATAGGATAACCAATATAAAATCAATTTAAAACTCTCCGTTTTATAAAGCGGCTGATAAAATTCATGATATCTATCCCCATACCCTCCCCCTAGGGGACCATACTGTCTATGCAAGGCTACAAGTGCATTTTTTGTGTGTCAAGCAGTGTGTCAAGCAGGAGCAGACCTTTTTGGAACATGAGAAACATGTTTATTGCTAGATTCAATATATAGACAAAGCAGAAAAGCAGATGATTGAGTTTTCCCAGACAAGAAGTGGTACACGTATGAAGAGGAAAGGGAAGAGGATTAATAAGAGGAGCTAGCCATCCTCCTGACTAGTTTACTGAGTCATAACAGATCCCACTATGCTGACATGACAGCATCGGGCCAGACAAACACCCAATGGGCTGTAAAGGACATGTTCTGCCCCTCCCCATAGCCTCTGCTCAAGGTATCTGCCAAAAAAGACCTGGCTACACAATAAAAACTTTAGGGAAGTAGACACATCATGGGTTACGTGTTTGTCAAGGGGAGGCATAGCTTGGGTATCTTTCAACAAGGTTGAGCACAGTCTTAGTTCTTTAAACATGTATGTTAGCAGCTGTACCAGCAATAGCTTGGTCGGTAGAATGTCTAGTTGGCACAGCAGAGGATAGATGATCCCATACTTCAGTTTTCTGGCCAAATATTCCCCACTGGAAAACGGACATCCACAAGATGAAGGAGAAGACAGTAGGGGACTTCACAGTACAGGTGAAGATGGCCCTTTATGTACATCTGTAGCACAAAGGTATTTCCCATATTTATTTTGCACACAGTAAAATAGAGATCATCATGTAAAAAAAGTGCACATACAGGGGGATAGCAGATAAACTAAATGCCCAAGACTTAAAGCTTTCTTGATTGTATAAGAGCCATATGGAACTTCAATGGGCAGAGGCCTACAAAATTTGTCAGAGGTCATCCAAAAACATGGTTGTTACGTCACAGTACCTTCTTCTGTCCACCTAATTACACAATAGTATTCCCACTACTGTCCTCTTAATCACTCATTGTCTGACCCTGACCCTCAATATGCCAGATATTTGCCACCACATACTGCTAGTTTACCAGTTGTTTTCTTAGACCTGGTTTATGATGATATACGACTGCCCAAGCACCACCACTACTGCAACCAGTACCACCACTACTGCCACTAGCAGATGTAGATGGCGAAAATGAAATGTGCAACCATTAATGTACTCCTCCCCAGCACTTCATTTTTGTAGATCCTCTAAAAAGAATAAATGTTGCGTTATCAGTTTCTCTTCCTTATCAACTCTTGTTTCCACTGATTGCCACAAACTGCTTGGTTCAATAATTGTGAGAGAAAAAAATACTTTGTGAAAACAGAACAGGTGATTGAGAACCTGTGCCCTCAGAAAGGGTGGTAAGTGATGTGGAAAAAGTAGAGGTACCCTACCCTACCTTCATCATGTTCACACTCTTCATCTCCCTGCTGTGTTTGATATGATGAATGAGCCAAGTCCACTTGAGAATAAGCTTGGTTGAGGGCAATTTGCCTCTTGCTACTTGGTGAAAACATGCATAATGTGACCTTTTTCTTTCTGATACAACTGGTGGCGGTATGCCTAATAGTAGTGCCGGTATCTTCCTTCCTGCTTCACATGGTATGCTGAATACCTAATATAGACCCAGGAAGTTTTGTTTGAGTCTAGGATCTTTTGTTAGTCCTACTTCTCTTAACAGTCTTATTTGACATGATGGTGACATGGTGAAAAAACTTGCAAATTTTATTAGCAACAAAGGGTAAAATTGCATGTGTGTAACTGGAAACAATTGCTTTGATTTTTATTTTTAACTCCCCAATTTTCTTATTAGCAGTTTCAGAAAATGCAAATACTGTATATCTGATCTAATAACATCTCTAACGTGAAAAAAATGTTATGTGAAGCTTTTTATCAGTTTTTTTATATAAAAAACACAATATTCCCCCCACATATTAAGTGCAGGTAACATTAATACAGCCATCATGTCTCTCGCATTACCAGTTCAGTTATCTTATCCCTCATACTGGAAGTGCAGTCATCTTGTCCTCTGTATTGCAAGAACTAATACACAAAACCCCCACCTAATTAGAATGCATATGATGTTTATAAACCGTGCAGTTGTGAACTTTGCCAATGGTATTTCTACACCCAAGACCACAGTTTGGTGACCCCAGTTGCCACTAAATGGTAAGCACTGTACATGTCTGTCAACCGTTTTACTTCTCCTACGCTTCTTTCTTCTATAAACTGCTTTACTCTGTACATAGCGACTCTTCATGGACCAATGGAAAGGAAACATTACTTTAGGCTGTTGGCAAATAGCATTCAGTAGGATGACATTCAGTGCCTCTGATTTCTGTTAATTTATCCTAAAATTAGTTAAAGCGCCATAATGCTCCAGCTGCTCCAGAAGTTTGGGAACAGATATTGTTGGGGAAGTAATGTAGTGGTACCATTGGATATTGGGAAAGGGTCCAAAAGTGCTCCATTTAATATGATTCTCGCAGAAGGAAGAGAGTATATTGCCAGTATATGCGACATATAAGTTCTTCTGAAGTTATAGGAGTTTCCTCTTTCTGTCGATATTGGTTGGGTAAGGACGGTAGTCCAGAGAAGGCTAAATAGGCTTGAATGCCTTCTATATGTGAAATATTGGATTGTGTCCCGGATCACGTTTTTAGATTGTTGAGCCATTCATAAAATGCACAAAACACATTTGAAATAGCTTTAGGGAGATGGTATAAACTCCCGTCATGATCACTTATTTTGGGGACATACATTTTGGCTCTCTAAGCTCGTAGAGCATTGGCTAGGCTTCCACTACATTTGTTTCCGAATTCAAAAAATGCCTCTGGCATTCTTGCGAAAATTTCCTCAAACTTCCAATGGTTCCGCGAAATTTCAGTGAATCGATTTTGCAAAACTATCGGAAGAGGAAATTAAAACAGGAGGATTCCCAGAGTTGCGTTCAGCCCTGGAAATCCCTCTGTTTGCGGTTAATTACCCTCTAGTGCCTGGGGATCACAGACGATGCATGATGCAGCCCTGGAAATCCTTCTGTTTACGCCATGTCCGGGCACTACAGGTTATTTAACTTCTAGTGCCCTGGGGATCGCACACTCTTGTCAATGATTGCAGCCACAGCTGCAATCATTGAGAAGATGCCCGGCAAAGGAGAACCTGCTGACATTGAAATATAAGTTTCTCTTACAAATGATACATTTGTTACAGATACAAATGTATCATTTGTAGGAGATACTTATTTTACAATGTAAGGAGGTTCTCCTGTGCTGGGCATCTTCTCAATGATTGCAGCTCTGGCTGCATTCATTCAGAAGAGTGTGTAATCCCCGGGCCACTAAAGGTTAATTAAGCTCTAGTGCCCAGGGATCGCAGATGATTCAGCCCTGGAAATCCTCCTGTTTGGCGAGAGCTCGACCTCTCGGCGAATCAGAAGGGCGTTCTCGCTTACATTTTCGGTAAGCGAGAAAGGCTGATTCGCTGCAAAATCGAACTTAATATTCTCACTCACTCATCCCTACTCCAGAACTTGTCCCCTCCCAATGTGCCCTAGATTGAGAGTGACATGTTTACTGGGCATGGTCAGAATGGGTATTTTACCAATACCTGAGTTTTCACAGACTGTGAAGTCTGTATGACGTACTAAAAGCATATCTATCCGTGAGTACACATGATATACCGATATATATGAAGTCACGTGTGGTTGGGTTGGGAATATGGCAGACAATATCACAGACTTGGTGTTGTTGGGAGTAAATTACGCAGTTTTTTGGTCGTACTACTGGAAGTGCCGGGGGTGGGGGGTCATCCAATGATACAATAAAATCCCCTCCCAAAATCAGAAAATTCAGACAATCTGAGCAGTGTGCTGTGTAAAAATTCAATTGGCTTGTACTGGGGGTGTACATCGTAGCTAGCGTCAACAGTTTAAAGTTGAGATATCCCTCAAGGAAGAGAGCCCTATCCTCTGCATCACACCAACTTTTTTTTTTAATGTTTTTGATATGAGGATACTCACTCTTCTCAATTTAGTGTCAGCAGTGGTTCCATAGTACACCCAGGAATAGTGGTGGTCTGCAAATCTAGGGATTTTATTTGTTTGGAAGTGAGTCTCCTGCAAGAATGCCACCTGTGCTGTGAAGGTGTGCTGTGCTGTGCTTTTAATAGGAAAGCCTGATAGAAGTTTCTATAACATTGTATAAAATATGTTTGTGACCTGTCAATAGGTGATGTCTGGAAAAGAGGTAGCTGATGACACACACAAAATTAAAAGAGAGGGAGTGAAAGTAAACTCTTTTCTAACAAAAAGGGTCTGTACCTGGAAATGTTACGATGACATTCTGGCTGCTTCCTGTGGAAATGCAGATTTGTGTATTGAGTCCATGTGTATGCCTACTATTTTTTGAACAGTTACACAAAACATAGTCTGAAATAAATAGCAGTTTGTGTGAGGAGTTAAAAAAAAAATCCTGCTTGCTGCCTGCAGCTGAACTAAAGAAAGTAGTATTTAATGCTACATGGATTAAAGCTGTATTCTTTTGACGGCATAAGCATTGACAAACTTCTTACACATAAGTTGAAATATATTTAAATCCACCAAATTTTTTACAGCAGTATACAGAACATCGGAACTGCTTTGGTAAATTTTAATACACTATTTCTCAAAATATTGCTACCCCTTGCAACTTGAAGACAAAGAAACATATTCAGAGAAAAATATTTTTATTGAGTAGGAATAATTAACAAGCGATTAAATGATGCAAGGCTTTAACAAATTTAAATCAGATATGTGTTGTTTATTACTATCATTTTCAGTCCAAATGTGACGTCTTCATTTATCACAGCAAAAACGTCCTTGGCCCTGCCAAGGATTACAAGGATCAGGCCAGCAGACGACAGGGACAACACAAGGATTGCATGGGTTGCATGGATCTGCCAAGATGGAAAAATTAATGATTACTAATGTACTACTCTTGGTGTAGAATACAGTTCCAAACTTGAATGTGGTCCAGATTGTAGTTTTTAATTCAGCCGCTACATTTATATTTAGATAGCAAATTGATTTCATAAATGACTTAAACCTAGCAAACTTATTTTCTGTTCAGTTTTATTTTTTTAGGAAACATTTATTTAAGGAGCAAATGCCATGGAACAATCCTTGATCTGTTTTTATACTTTATTTCCTGTCCTTACCCTGGTTTATATTGAGCTATTGTTCAAGCTAGCGGCAAATTAAAACACTGGAGGAGGCTTAAAAGCAAAATAAAGTATGGAAACTTTTTCTTAATTTGATTATATCATTTTGTCCTGAGTCTATTTAGGTGTAGAAAGGAGGATTGCTCATTGTGCAGGAAATGGGTAAGTACTGTGACTTCAATACAAATAATGGTCCCCACATTTTTCCCTGTGTTTTCACACATAAATGATAGGACAAAATTAAACAGTGTGAACATTGTTTGACATGCTGGTTATAATGCAGCGTGGCTCATCTATATTTTTTTTGTCGAGGACTAAACTGGAGTAGTTATACTTCAGCTGAGGACTTTGGTAGCAAATAAACTATACTATAATCAGTTTTTTATTTTTGCTAAATAAAGACATGAGTCCACATTCCATAGGCTATGAACACCAGACCAGAGAGGACTGACCTATTTTAAAGAATACATAATAATTCACAATTTTTTTTCATTAATGCATGTCCTCTCTTTACCTTGTTGGTGAACAAAGTGGTTGCCACGCTGACCATATCCTTGAGGTTTACATGCTGAAAGAATAAAACCAAAAAAATGTTAAAAGAAAACTCCAAATATTTAAAAACCAGTAAAATAATCTAATAAATATTGCAGCTTTTAAGGTCCCCTAAAATGCAAATCCATGCAGTATGGGATTCGAAATGGTATAATTTAACAAAATAATTCTGCTTTGTGCAACTAACCTTTTTTTGTTTTAGAGACTGTAGTGACTCATTCCTGGTCCCACTTAAAAATAGGCCTAATTTATCAAAGCTCTCCAAGATTAAAGAAGATGGACTATCATGGATGAACCTGTGTGATCCAGCACACCTGAAATGGATATGGTACAAGATTTAAAACATTTGCCAACCAATAGCAAATGAATTTAGGAAATCCATTCCAAGTTTGCTGGATCATCCAGGTTCATCCATAATAGTCTTCTGCAGTCCTGGAGAGCTTTAAATCAGGCTCATTACATCACAGTCTCTTCTAACTTGTAGAAACTTTTATATTGTACAATATAGAAAGTCGTATCATTACACACATCATAGTAGATTGTAAGCCTTTTTTATTTTTCTGGAGTAAAAATCATTTTGCAGTATAGCTAATAAAGCTACTCTGCCATTAAAAAAGGACAATTGGGTACTCTGTGAAAAGAGGATAACTATTTCCCATTGCCTTTTATCTGCCTCTGTATTAAAGAGGAATTATTGCCTAAAGAGGGAATGTTGATTTCCTGGTCCCCCACTGGGCTCAGTGTTATCTTCCACTGAATGCAGTTAGGGATGTAGAATCTAACACTCTAGAAGAGTTTGGGTTCTTTAAAATCTTTAATCATTGACTTCACTCTTCCAGCTTGATTGGCCATGGAGAAGTGAATATTTACAATCTTCTATGCAGTAGGCACATTATTGGAAGTTTGATATTTAAACAGTAAAATCATGCTAAGGTTGACATAACAGATGTAAGTAATAACTGAAAAAAGTACAAACCCAAAAAGAATCGGAAACTGCAAAAAATATTTATATTTACAGTAGTACATGTATTTGTGTAAACAAATTATATAGTGGAAAAAACAGTTACTTACGGTCTTGGCATGGATCTTTGCAAACTGCTGTTCTCTGGCATGGATCTTGGCACTGGGTCTTCTGAATACATTTTTTGGTTCCAGACATGTCTGCTTTTAGGGCTGGTTTGCTTTTTGGAAAACTCAGAAGCTCAAAGAGAATCTTTGGTTGCTGTGAACTGTTTCAGTGGAGCCTTTTTATATATATACCGTAAAAGGAAATGGAATGAGGACACATTCTTCCTCTGGCTGGTCACAACATATTTAGGTGTTTCTTACGCATACTATTCCCATGTTTATTGTTGTTGTGTATTACCTGCTGTTCCTTACTCAGCAATTTGCTATTTATTTCTCTAATGTCTGAGTTTTAAAGTTGTGATTTAAATTTAAAACATGCCAATGAAAAGTTGTGCTTAATTTTATTTAAAATGTGGAATTGTGTGTGGCTAATTGTATTAGGATATGCACACTAGTACACATTTCTAAATGGCAAACATGGCTGTATGGGAGATGGAGGTGTTTATTCAGAAGTACACTATCATGCCCTTGCCTACCCTATTATGTACATTTAAAATGTATTTGTCTGCAATTACCCAAAATCAAACTAACTTAAGAACTAAAAGTTTATGACTAGGTTTTTTCCCCACTATATTAAAGCATCCTCTGACATGTATGCATGTAAAAAAAAAAAAAAAGATATATCATGAAGGATAAAGTATGAGCAAACAGTAAGGCATTATCACTTAGAGGTACTAGTATGTTTAAACTCCAACCCATACATTTCATATTTTGCAGTTTACCAAGCCTAGACATTGCTGTTGCATTTGTTTTTGTGTCTTTTTCCCCCTCCTATTATCCCCTGTATTTGTGGAGCACCAGCATTGTTACTTTAGGACAGGATTAGTGTTAGATCACGGGTGTTAAACTCATATACACAGAGGGCCGAAATTAAAAACATAGATCAAGTTGGGGGCCAAAATTGAAATGTATTGAAAAAATTGAGAAAGTTTACTACTTTATCCATAACTAACAAAAACAAACCCCTCTACACACATTTTAGGGTTGAAAATACTAATTTCTATATACCTTTGCAGGCTGTGTGTTGTTCATCCTCTCACATCACAAGTCTGACACTAAATATTGCACTAAGCAGTCTTTAATGGATTGAAACTAACACAATGCCCCTGGTAGTCAGGCACCATGTGATCCTTTCCTAGGCTTTGTGTCACATGATGGGTGTACAGGAATAATGTCTATGTATTACATGTATTGAAAATGATGATGTGAGGTGGTAACGCATGTGGGCCAGATGTAATTCATTTTCAGAATGGGGGGGGGGGGGCTAGGAAAAGGACATTGAGGGACAGAGTTTGACACCTGTGTTAGATCATCTCCTCTCTTCATTTCCATAATATATGGGTGTATTGTATAGTGTTCTTTGGTAAACTGGCAAGGACTGTTAAAATAGAGATTTCAGTATAGCAAAGGTTAATTGTACAATAAATTTTAAGCTCACCGGATTTCTAGAAGAGTATAGAAGAGAATAGATTTTTTTTGCAGGTAAAGAACAGATATGACAAAGCACAATGTATTTTTAACAGTATAATAGTGTGCAGATAGTAGAAGGTCATTGCCTAAAGGTAATGTGGTAAAGAGTTCCCTTGAAATCCTATAATAATGGAAATAATGTGTTCGTACTTTGCCATATTCAATATTATTGTTTTGAGTAAACATTTCATATCAGAATTATTAAGGTTAAACAAATACAGATTACACTTTTCCATTTAATTCCATAATTTATCCATTTTAAAGAATATGTGTAAACCTTGGGTAAATAAAAAACAAAATGCATGTTTACAAAGATGTTTGTAAAAATATTGCAGCACTTTTCTGTCTTGTTTGTCACAGCGAAATCCCATGTTTTCTACCCAGAAAGTAAAATATTTGTAATAATCATTGGGTCATGTTAAACAAAAAAAATGGGCCTTCAGACTGCTGCAATACTCATGCACTTACAGTCAGCTTCATTTGGTCTAATGTTGATATTCATGTAAAAAATGAAAGGTTCAGTAATGTTCGGAAAAGTTTGAAGAGTCTGGAGGATCTGACAGTGTGTAGAATCAATGATGGTAAAAAAGACAACGTAAAAATAAAGTGACCAAGTATACATTTACATTTAATACAGTACAGAAGCAAACTATTTGCATCCAGGGTTAATAATATTTATATTATACAATAAGTAATTATTGTAAACACAGACTTTGTTTTGTTTCTGCTATGTAAAGAATAAAGAAATAAATCTGGAATCTGTGAGTCATGCCATTTTATAGACATATATAAATAATTGGATAATGTTAGTATCAAGAGATGATTATCTGAAGACATACAAGACTTGACACGTGCAGAAACAGGAAAAAACATGGCCATTGCTATGACAATATGCAATGCTTTAGTTATGCAAAACTTCAGGATATGAATTTATAGCCAAGATAATTAGTATCTTGTTTACAGTTTTATAAAAAAAAAAAGTCCCTTTTTTTATATGTAGATTATAAAGTAGTTGGGTATGTGTTTTGTGAAGAGTAATATGTTAAGTCTCTTAAAGCAAAGCCTTTACTACAGAACCACAATTTCCTATACACATATTTTTATTTTTCTAATTGTCAGCACTAATGTTGGTGTTCGAATTCGGGTAGACCAAAAATGTAAAAAAATGTGTTAAAAAAAATTAAAATTAATAAATTTACAGGTAATCCTACAATGACAATATATCTCTTACTCTGTAACACACTTTCGATCACAGTAATATTCTGATACATTTGTTACATTTTTCTTTTTATCCACTGCAAGAAAAAGGTAACAAATGTATCATATTACTGTGCGTGTTACAGAGTAGGAGATACTTGCAGGGCATCTTAATGATTGCATTGAGAGAAGTCTGCGATCCCCGGGGAACTGCAGAGTTTATGTGACCATGGGAACTTTGCGGTCACAGCTGTGACTGCAGTTGATCCCTGGGCACTAGAGGTTGAATGGGGACAAGTTTTCCCCATTCATCACATCCGGTGCCCTATGTTTTTGGATAGAGAAACTCTATCCAAGAACACATACAACTAGTAAAGGGCTGCAAGAGCAATCTGATTGCTCTTGCAGCCCTTAATAGTCCCAGCAGGTAATTGTAGTCGAGGTTAGGCACGGGTCAGGATTCCAAAAAGGAACAATGTAGCAGAGTATAGCTGAGCAAGTCTCGGGTAGTAAGACTGAGAATGCAGCAACCAGAACCTGCAACCTGAGAGGTATAAATAGGGAAGCAGCCAATAGCAGGGCAAGATTAGAACCAGGAACTTGTCTGCTTATTGACTGCTTCACATACTCTGAAATCCCATTAGGCTGTGCACAGCCTCAGAGTAAGTGCAGAGGAGGCTAAGAAAGGCACATTTTTACACAGCTAAAGGGAGACCGAGGATGCTGCTAGACAGATGATCTGTGGGTAAAGTGGTAACATTCTGTTTCCTCGCTGTTGTGGTTTACATTTGTCATGCTAGTCTTCCATTCTTTACATATCTAGTTTTGGGTGCGATTCTTTAGGAAGTTGATGTCCCCCCCATCTGCCTATATTGGGTATTTTGGGTTGCCCCCTGTTTCCCCCAGGCCTGCAGCCATCCTGGTTTCGTTGATGGACCGAAACTTAGTTCACCCTGATGTGCTCGGTCTGTGAATGGCATTCTCTCCTTTGAACATTTGAAGGAAGCTTGACAGTTTCTGAATTTAGAGTTTTTATTTCCTACCTGCAATGTAGAATTGCTAATTTTCAATAAACTGCCCCCTTTGCTCCCTGCAGATATTGAGAGAGCTTGTCTGGAAGATCACCATGCTTATGCACTCAACTCTTCTTTGTATGTGAGTCTTTACTGTAGCCCTTGCAGTGCAGATAAGCCGTCATATCCTCTGTCTTGGGAACATGATATCGGTAGAACTATGATGAATGATCAATGATTAGACTTGTGGACTAAAATGGCTCATAGCTCCAATAACATCTTCTACAGCTTTGGAGAATCCCCGCAAAGAACTTTTAGGTTAGTAATACACGCCCATTTCCTGTCCAGGGTTTTTTCCTTTTTCTCCCCTTGTTAGGATCTCCCAAGCAAGCAGACAAGATGGTTGAAGAAACCAGGAATAGAAGAAACATGTAATGTGTAATTTTTCACCTTATACATTTAGCTTACCTTATTTGTAGAAGCACCCCACAAACCTGTTGTGTCTGTGACACCTGATTTGTCTGTAAAGGTTTCCTTTGTTACTGCAGAGTACCATTCTGCATTGTCTTCAAATAAAAAAACAAAAAAACAAAACTTGTAAAGACACAATGCACATCTGCTAGAAATATTGTTCTGGACAGTTGGTTAGCAGCTTCATGGCCTGTAACATAAAAGGTAACAACAATAAGGCAGGTTTTGTTTTGTAATAATAAAAAATTGCTTATACAATGTAAGCAATACTAATGATTGTGAGAGGGAGAGAACGCATATTTTATCTTGAAATATTCATTTGAATTGAATTGTTAGCTATAGAAACTTTTTGTGACGTGGTTTCAGTGTCAGTAAAGATCCAAATTTTCCATGACTGCTGTATAACTGAACCCTCCTCCCAGTATGGTCATGGCACTCTCTCTATATAGTCAGGGTGGTTCAGCTTACCGCAGGAAGTACTACTTTGTGCAGTATGTGGTACAGGGTATATTAGCAGCAGTTTTAAAAATCTGTTTATTCTGCTCCTGAATGAAAGAAGAAAAGGAAGGCCTCTTAACCATTTCCTTCTCTGCATGTTTTTGCTGTATACTGAGGCCTGACCATAATTTTGTCCTTCATGTGCAGAACTTCTAGAAATTGAGAATGGGAATGCCTACCATATTCTTAAGCCATTTAAGTAAAGGAAAGCTACCATTGCTGAACCTGTTCCAAAAGATGTTTGTTTTCCAGATGGATCTTGGATTGGATTTAGCTAATTGCAGCATGTGTTTTGAACAACTAGCTGAACACCAGAGCTGCACACCTATTTTTGAATAAAATAATAAAGGCAGACAATCAAAACACCAATCAGGCAATCAGTTGTTTATTTTTTTTTTTTTTTATTTTTTTTTTTTTAATCCTGGTCTGCAAAGGCATTTTACATATGGTTTTAGTATAGGTTCACTTTAAGAATGGTACCTGCTGGCTGGGTGTAAGACTAGAAAATGTCAGTCTTTGTAGCTTTCCCTTTTCCCTTCCCTTTGATGGGTAGGGTTGGGTAGTCTGTTGGGTTCCATCCATTCCACCAGATACATTCCAGGTTTGCTGAATCACCCAGCTCCACTGATGAAAGTGTATCCTCTCCAGCCTTGGAGAGTTTTAATAACTTAGGCCCAATGTCTCAACCTGTCTGCCCAGGGTATTATCAGAAGACAAAACCTGTGGTTGGTGTAGTGTTTAGTGTGGCTTTGAGTTATCCAAAATGCACTTTCTATTAAGGACCATACTAGATGAATCTGGCAGTGGTGGGGAACACCAGTAGTTCATGATCTGGGGTTTTGGAATATGCACATAGTTAAAACAAGGTCAAGAGACGCCTAGGTAAATGTGGCTATGTGTGGAGGGTTCACTACACCCCACTTATTCTTTTCTGCAGGTAAAACATCTGCTGTGAATACTTCTATGGCTTCAGATTGCCCCCTTAGGACTTGGAACATAGATAATATTTGTTTGGGATCAGATGCTCAGTGGCATCTATCACTACATGAAAAATGGCAAGATTTATTGCCTCCCTAAACCCTGGAACCTGTTTTAATGCACTGCCCGCTTAAAAGAGCAGGTTCCACCGTTTAGGAGAAGGGCAAGTACACCTAATTTCTGTGCCTGTTTTGGCATTGATGCTGCTTTTATACCTATAAAATACTTTAGTTGTGTTGTTTTGCACTGCTATGACATTTAAAGTCTACTATCAGGCAAGGTTTTATGTTTTTATGTACCCAACATCCTACCCTTGCAGCTGGCTGATATACAGAGAGGTAATGGTCTTAAGATAGAGTCCTTCAGTAAAAGCAGGGAATTATTTTTTTTTTTACAGTAATTACAGAAAGGTCCAGGGTGATACAGGTATACAAATACCTAACCAATCTCAAGCATAATAATACCAAATCACGATTTAGTTAGGTGCTTTGGTAGAACCTTTAGAGCAAAGGTCCCTGCTATTATATGTTTACAATCTATGGGAATTACAAACTACTTGATCTATAGTGATTCTCACAAGAAAAGGGTAATATAAAACTACTGAAGACTATTAAAAAGATACTGTCTAAATTAGCTAATGTGAATAAAACTAATTAGAAATAGATACGGTTATCAACTATTCCTGTTATGGCAAGCTCTAATTGGCTTTTGGAGCACTTCAGTGCAAGGCTTTTCAGCAGCACATTTACTGCCACCTACTGCCATATTTGCATAATGATTTATTTTTATCAATGCATTATATGATAAATGTGCATGTATAGTAGGGGAACTATAACTAAAAAATCCAATTTCAAAACTGTATTTTTTTTATCTTCCAGTACTTGAATAAAAGTAATACCAAATTACCTAACTCTAGTTATTTTACTAGAATCTTACCGTAAACTTGCAATATCTTTTTTTTTTATTCTTCTTTTAATATTCCTATAAATATTTCACCCAATAAGCTGATACTATGTGACCCGATTAAGCTTTAAACTATCAGAAACATTTCCTTTTTTCTGATATTTTAAATACATTTTTTATCTAAAATATGAAATTTAAACGGTCCCTATATAAGCAATGCAGCACCAGAAAATTGGCCTCTCGAACAAGAGAAATCCAAGTCTTGGATTGGAACTCAGAATTGGAACTCAGAATTGTTCAGAGCTTTAAAATGAAAAATATGGGTCAGAATTAGCTCTGTCCAGATTTTCCTGAACCCCACTAGTCATCTGTCCGGCCTTTAAATATAAAGGTCCCAGTCTTTGTTTTAATATTTGTTTCACTGTTTTGTGTTGCCCTTTCTATGATAAAAGAATATATACCACACAAGTTACATATTGTTTAAAAAATATGGTAATACTCTTCAATGCAGCTTGGAACTCCTGCAATTGGGGTTGCAGCAAATAAATAAGGTCACATCCTTTTTAGTGCTGCCTTTCTGTAAACCTCAATTTGTTGTCTAACATTATTGTCTGTTAGATCTGACCCTTCCCCTTCTTTCCTAGTGATGCCTTAGTGATAATCATGTTCAAGTACACATACCACTTTAAAAATAAAACCACGTATAAAATAAATATTAAAAGGGATTAAAATTATTTGTTTTTAAATCTTTGCAGGGTGCTGTGGTAAACATTTCTTGTCTACCCAAAAAAAAAAAAAAATTGAACACTTATTTCTGACCTGCTGTAAATTTTATACTGTGCACTCACAGTATTATTCACTGGACATCCTAGATTGTGACGTCAGTACACTAGTCAGCTAACATCTTAGGGATTATACCAGGAGCCTAGTTAATTTCAGTTACAATATTACTAAAGGGTACAAAAAGAAAGCTCTATTTGTCCTGAAAAAATGTATCACAGATCTGGTCTGGTAAAAAAAGAGATTTAGTATGTGAGTGCACAAATGGGTCAAGGTAAAGAAATTGATTTCAACAAAGCTGCAATAGGTATGATTTATTTGTTTCTTAGATAAATTGATTGATGTTTATAAGCACTGTTTCATAGCGTTTCTTAAAGTTGTCCAAATTCTTCTTTTTCAATTTTCAGGTAGTATTCTAAAACAAGATAATAAAAAAAATAAAAAAATCAGAAATTCCAGTCATGTAGAGTAAATTAAATACAGCTTATCAAAGAATCTGTGCGTTCATATAAACCCTTCCCTTATGCTCATTTTTAAATACCCACAGCAATGCTACATTTCATCAAATAAATATATGTATCAAAACAATGTGTGCTTAATTGAAAAAAGTGACTTTTAAACTGGGATAGAATAAATTACTGAGATGCTTATTTTTATATCATGTCCTCTTTTTGGTCCACAGTACTGGTTGTAAATTACCTGAATACAGATTGTACCATATCAATTTGTTAACATTCTGGCAGCTTCTACAAGAATCTGACAGCTTTAAACATGAAAGTGCTCAGAACACAGCACTTCATGGTTCAAAGTAAAGAGGGGGAGGTCAGAAGTTCTCTGATCCTCACCTAACTTCTTCAATAGGGTCTTCTTAGCATTTACCCCAATTATTTCTTTACATACGATCAACTTATTGCTCTGAGTGCTCCCATACCAATGCAGTACAATACAAATCCAAAGTTTCTTCAACGTAGAGAAACCGAACTGTATAGCTTGTTAAAAGGTAGTAAATTAATACCTCTCAACCTATCTGTATGAGAATTGGGTTGTGCAGTTCTACCCATCCTCATCCCCACTTTTCTATATTTATATAGGAGCTGCCCCTCTGTATATACTATAAATCCTTGACGATTCTATGTGCTTGCACCTATAAACTTCTGTAAAAACTCTTTTTGTTTTCAGTAAAATTACAACCAATGTTACTTACAGCAGCAGTGTCCTCCTTGATGCTGATCACCATGATGTCCTTGGCTTTGCCCTCCGTGACTCCCATGGCTTTGCCCTCCATGACTCCCATGGCTTTGCCCTCCGTGACTCCCATGGCTTTGCCCTCCATGACTCCCATGGCTTTGCCCTCCGTGACTCCCATGGCTTTGCCCTTCGTGACTCCCGTGACCACTGTGCTGATCATGTTGGCCTTGCTGACCTTGTTGGCTGTGGTGTTCAGATTGAGCTTGCTGGCTCTGGTCACCATGACCTCCATGCTGTCCTTTCTGGCACTGCTGACTTTGAGATTGACATTGCTGAGTTTGGGCCTGGCATTGCTGGGTCTGCTGACCGTGACCTCCTTTTACTCCAGTCATGGTTGTTATACAGTTGTTGAGGATGGTGTTTAGAAGAGGCTGTAGGAAATGCTCTGTATGTGTGCAAGCTAGGACAGTGGTATTTATACAAAATCCCAGAAAATTATGACACTGAGATGTGTGCAAATTTGGATAATTTCTGTGATGCACCAATTTGTGTGCACTCCTGCAAACATTAAGTATGAGCAACACACTTTTAACATGCTTGTAAACTATAGGAATTTTTAACATTCAGCCAATCTTCTTTGATGTTTACCTGTGACTGTGAGTAAAACTAAGCTGTCACAAAAGCTTTAATCTTTTAAATAGGAATAAAATGACAATATATAGATATGATTGGAAAAGGTTCACAGAGTTCTAACTCCTCACTGTTGCTTACTAAAGGGATGATCCTATAGCTAGGTAAATCAGTACATTTTATGTAATTATAATGTTCTATCATAAGTTATAGCTGTAAAAAAAATGTTTTTAGATTACATAAACTTCTAAGATAAAATCTTGCTACACAGGAGAAAGGAAACATCTAGACCTTTGTGCGTCTTTGTAATTTGGCTAGGTGGAATAATTTCACGTAACTGATCTGACAAAATGGTCAGGCTTATTGTTGCACAATGCAATAATAGAACATTACCTATTGTCCATTCTTTCTTACACATTTATTGATTGGATCTGCACCTCAGTTTGGCCTTGAAAATCTCTTGATTTGGTAAACAGCCAAGGTCACCCTCTCCTCGATTTTTGTGGGAATTCTCTTTTAACACCTTTAGGGCTGGATTCACAACATTTGTATTGCCTTTAGTAAAATTTCTTGTTTGAATATGCACATGCTGGTAATATATTATACTGCTTGATTTAATTTTTTTGTTTGTTTTATGCAAACATGTTGTATTCTAGGAATTGTTTCAGGATTATTTTTTCTCTAATTGTAGAAAAAATATTGTCTTAAAGAACACAATTTTTCAGTAAATCACCTTTGGTAAAATTACCTGTTGGTAAAATAACGGATAGCTCATTTGGGAGAAACATCATTGCTGACTTCTTTTGACAATGCCAGTTTTTTGTCTGTTAAACTGACTTAATTGATTCATTACTTCAAGTAATTAAACTGCAAGAAAATTTCACATCAGAAAAGTTAGAGACAGGCCTGCTAGCCTACTTTGGGTCATTAACTCCTAGAGGGTGAGTGTACGAATGGCTGATTTTCAAAATAAGAGGACCTTAATGGCAGCATATATGTTTCTCTTAGGAATAGGTACCCTACAAGTGCTGCAGCAGTTAGAATATGAAGATAGTTCCTATATAAAAGTAGTCAGGCATGTATGAAGGAGACAACAAAAAGCCTGTGCCAGAAATGGGTATGTTTATTTACATTTTTATTAGCAGTCTCATTTGAGAAGTAATTAATGAGCATTAGACTTGATTGATAAGGTTAAGCAAAAAAGCTTTTGAAAGGTATTCAAGCACCACATGATAATTTGTGAGATCTTCAAATATTGCAACAGCAAATCCCCACACATAGGCAGGGTTTGGGGCAACAAGGATTGCATGGATCTGCTTAATGGTAAAAAAGACTTGAATTAGAGCAGTGTACATCAAAGTTTTAGGCATTGATTACACATTAGGATAAATTACTATTTGACTTTTTGTTCCTAACATTCGGTGAAAATAGCAATGACTATGACTTGCCATGATTCTTCATGATCCAAATATCTGTCACAAATTAGGGCAAATAGTGATGGTGTCTGAATTTCTTCCAGATATATTGTGCAAGGGCTATGCCTTGTCTTTGCTGAAAGTAATAAAGGATGGATTTTAATTTAATAATTTTGCTAATAATGCTACGTATGTGATCGGTACAATAGAAATTAGGCCACTGAAAGTCATTCCAGCAACTGGTAAAAAAATGCAGGTTTTGGTTGGTTTTCAAAAGCCTTATGTCATTTGAAATGTATGTAAAAACATTGTATAGAGTTAGGAAGGGTAAGAGTCAGGTATTTTAATTGTTAATTGACCCTGCTGGGAAGATTTAGCCTTCTATTTGTATGTGACCACTATCACTATATATAGGACACAAGCAGCAGAAAAAAATATTTGGCAGTGTAGGCATGGTTAAAATTTTCGTTAAAAACTAAAAAAATGTTTTGACATCACTGGGTAGTTTTCATGCTTAATACCTAATGCCTAATGTTACAATTTTGAACAAAGATTAAAAATCTAAATCTAATGGATACATAGATGGATGGATAGTAATATAGCATTATTTGAGGTTTAATTATTTTCTTTACCTTTTTGGACATAGTGGTGGTGACCATGGTGAGGAATGTGATAACCAATGGATTGGGAGGCTGGCCTACAAACTTTAGAAACAAAAGTTTAGAAAATACAGGATGAGGAGAACATGCTAAAAATAAAAAGACACCATTTAGCAAGGATCTAATAACTGACAAATGAAGAAGAAAAATGTATAACAAAGAGTTTTTCTCTGTAGGAATTCTTGTTTTTTTCCCCATAAAATAAACCTAAAAATTAATAGGTTACTTAGGGCATAAACCCCAGTCTTACCCTTATATTATTTCTTCATTTTTTATAACTTAGTCCTAGTGTGAGACTATCCAAATAAGGTTTTTCAAATAAAATGAATACAATAAAAAAAAAAAAAAAAACACAGGAAGATTACTAGAAAAGCTCTCACACTTGGGCATCTCATATGGACCACAGCAATTTTAATATTTCTGCTATAGACCTTTCAATTGGCAATAAATTTGTCAATAATTAAAATAACAAAGAGCAAGCAAATATTTTTTGCTATTTTAAAATAACACTAAAGTTATTTTTCTGGCACCAAGCAATTTCTGATTGGAAAAAAATGCCTTTTTATTGCACTACCTAAATGAATTTACAAAATGAACTAGAAAAGTTTACATTGCTGTGGTTAGAACAGCAATAAATACATCAACAGAAAAATAGTGAATTGTAGGGGTAATAAAGGGAGTAAAACATTTTTTTCATTTGTTTTCTTGATGTTTTGGATATTGTTTTTTTACTGGTCAGGTGCTTTGGCTAACATCGCATCTGTTTCATTCATTTGCACATCAAAGGATGAGCTTCATACCCTGTTTCCCTGATTATAAGGCACTGTCTTATATTTTTTGAAATGCCAAAATATACCCTAGGTCTTATTTTCAGGGGGATGTTTTATTTTTCCATAAAGAAGACTACAGTACACATTTATAGTTGAAAATCACTCATGTGCCATTGATTGTCCCCTTCTGATCACTCATGTGCCATTCATACGGTATTCCCCTTCTGATCACTCATGTTCCATTGACTGTCCCCTTCTGATCACTCATGTGCCATTCATACGGTATTCCCCTTCTGATCACTCATGTGCCATTCATACGGTATTCCCCTTCTGATCACTCATGTGGCTTGTTACTTTCAGTTTGGCTCTGCACTGCAGCCAGGAGGAGACACACACTGCAGCCAGCATCGAGGAGACACACACAGGATCGGATATCAGAGGATGTCTTATTCACGGGTGAGTGCCTTATTTTAATTATTTTTTCAAAAATCAGGGGTGGCTTATTTAATGGGGTTGGCTTATAATCGGGGAAACACGGTATGTAGATAAATCCAACAAATTAGATACAAAAGGTAACTTTATGTTTTTATCCACCTAGAGTCTGAATATAGGTCATAAACACTGTATCAGACCCACAATTTTATTAACAAAAGCAGCATCCACAGTTGCTGTGTTTAGTGTTGCAATTTAGTGTTGCACCAAAGAGTTAGAGAAGGGGACACAGTCTGAAGGGGAACAATGTGCATTAAACACAGTAAGGGTCATAGGTTGAGGTGAACAGGAGCTGGAGAGGGACAATGCGCAGAAGGGGGGAGTACAGAGGCTGAAGAGAAGAAAAGGTCTAGAAAGGAACACTGGGCACAGACTGGGGAACAGGAAAAGTACCCAGGATGGAGGTTGAGTGGCATATGGCAGATATTCGGTTACCTGATCATCTCCACAAAATTGTGTATAGGTGCTGCATTATGCTCATTGAAAACTTTTGACCTATATTTACGTTTAGGCTTAAGTGAAGCCCAGAGAATAATAGCAGAAAGTGGGTAATATTGGAACATAATCCAAGTCTAAGATTGAGCAAATTTATCTGGTTAGACAGATTAAAGCCAAGGTTTAGTGTTATTCTTCATGAAACATAAGTTTAGGGAGCAATACACATTGAAAAATACCCTTTCTCCTTTATTTTAGCAACCTACTGTTCTGTGAAGGAACACAACAGACTGGTGGCCTTTAGCAAGGATCTTTGCAGAGATCCTGATAGAAGATAATATTGCTACATGGTCCACCTTTGATTCCAGACATTCTTCATGCGGTTGGTTTTGCCTATCTTCAAGAGAATCCTAGATAGTTCTTTAAAATTGTTGACTTTATCTGGCTTTGGTCTTTTTATATAGTGAATTTGGAACTGGTGCAATTTCTTATACTGGCAGGTCACAGTTAGCTTTACAAGATGTATAAAATTTGCCTTCCTGCAATAAAGTCTATACTTTATTATACTATTGCACCTTTTGGTTTGATAATTATGGTGCTAAGTTGCAATAGGTGTGAATTGTTTTATAGATTGTATGACACAGACAAACTTTGGCTAAAACAGATCATAGGTAAAAACCACTGCAGGTTTATTTATGCTTTTACAACATTGCATATACAATGACATAATGTCATTAGAAAAATAAAGTACACCTTCAAAGTCTAAGGTGACTATCTAACATATTTGGCTCCGCTCCTAAAAATTAATCTCCCTACGATCCCACACATGCAACTTGTTTATTGCGGTTGGTGAAAGAGTATGAGAGTTATGATCAATTTCACAACCATGCCAAAAGTAGCATTGTTTTCTTTTTCTTTTTTTTTCTTTCTGTTATTGTTTCTTAGATTAGATATTGTAATAGTTATATATGACCTTTTGTTCAAATTGAGTTTGAAAATCTACTGATGTAAACCATTTTTTATCCATCCTTACAAAAATAAAAACATAAATAAAAAAAAAACACACACAACAGATTCCACAATGACATTTGTGTCTTTACCAATAATAAAGCCAAAATGGAAAAGCCATGTGTGAAAATGGAGTTACAGCACATGATTCAATATCATGTAAAACCACCTTTAGCAGTAATACCTTCAATTTCTGGGCTTTGACTGGGCCATTGCAACACCTTGATTCGTTTCTATTTCAGTCATTCTCTTATGGATTTGCTGGTGTGCTTGGAATCATTGTCCTGTTGCATGATCCATGTTTGACCAAGCTTTAGCTGGACATCACATTTGACTAGAATATACTTTGGTATGAAGAGGAGTTCACTGCAAGGTGCTCAGGAGCTGTGGCTGCAAAACAAGCTCAAATTATCACCCTCCACCATGCTTTACAGTTGGTGTGAGTCTTTTTGTTGATATGCTGTGTTTGGCTTCTATTATGGCCAAACGGTTCCACTTTGGTCTTTTTTGTCCAAAAAATGTTGTTCAAGAAGTCTTGTAGTTTTTTTGAGATACAGCTTTGCAAAAGTAAGATGTGCTGCCTTTTTCTATTTAGAGGGAAGAAGCTTTCTCTTTGCAACTCTTCCAAACATGCCATATTTGTTCAGTCTTTTTCTTATTGTAGTGTTATGATCTTTACCATTTACCAAGCTGAGGTCTGTAGATTTATTTGGGAATAACCTTTCTTACTGTATTATGATGGAGTTCACATTGTTTGGAAATGCCTAATAACATCTCCCAGATTGATGTGCACCAATAATTGCTTATCTAAGTCTATTGCTGATGTCCTTTCTCCTCTGCATTGTGTTTAAACATGGGCAATGCAGTATCATGCATGAATGCATGGCAAGTTAAGGTATGACCTAGATGAAGCCAATGCTGATTTACCTTAGTACCTACAATGTCCCCTGTACGTGGCTTTACTGTTTGAAATTGTTTACCTCTTTTTTTATGGTGTTTTTCATAACTTCCCACTTTATGTATATATAGAGTAGGAAGGGTTTATTGACATAACAATTGTTTAACTAAAAAATATAATTCCTTTTTTTCCAGTTTAGAAGCACTATGGTATTATAGCTTGCATATTTATGGCTTGAGTACATGTTCCAAATGCCTTCAAAGTTAAAAAGTGTTTTGGTTTGCTATATAATTGTATTGTGCTATCGGTATAGTATTTATGCATGAAGGGTCCACCTTTTTTTTTTTTTTTTTTTTTTTTTTTTTTTTATTGATTTGCTGCTGTTTGTTTCCTAACCTTATCCTAATAACCACAATAAATAAAAAAGTAGTCTACCCAAGTTCCTCAGTACTGAGGAGTGCTGGTTTGTAAAGGCTTTCAGGAGGCTAATACCAAGGTACATTCAGATGCTTTTTTTGTTCTATTATTAGAACTGAAGTATTCATTAAAATATCATCTTTGAGAATGAGAATAAAAATTATTTTTTTTTGTTCAAAATTCAGCTTTAAGATAAAGAAAACAAATGCAACCAATCTGCAATATATTAGGATTTATTTGTGTTTTAGGTATATTATTCGTCAGCTGGTAATAAACACAGTCTTAACCCATTTCTTTGAGTTGTCCAAAATCCTCTTTTCATTTTTTCAGGGAACATTCTAGAATCAGAAAACAAAAGAAATATCAGCCATATGGGGTATATTTAAAGTGCATTTTTATGGAATTAGTTTATAATAATTTTGTCATCAGCTTAAAATGCAACCATGTTTAAATTCACATTGATTGGTTAAGGCAGGTGTCAGCAAATTTTTATGGCCACTAAGCCATTTCAGGGGTGGGTGGGAGCACACTAGAGTCCCGCCCTAATGGCTCCGCCCCTACTAGGAATGCCCCCTGAAGTGAAATCCCTCTCCTCATATGCATTGCGGAGGAAAGGGATTTCCCTTCAGGGAGCGTTCCCTATTTACCGCGGCAGCGAAAGTATCAACGTCGGTCGCCAGTCGGTAAATAGGGGAGCAACAGCAAGGAGGCGGCACCGGAGTTCCAGAGGCTCCAGTAGTTCCTAACACCCCCTAACACCTAACACACATTTCTGGAGAGTTTTTAAAAATGTTACAGATACCAATTTTGTGGTAACCACAGTAGCTAATTATTGCTTGTCTAAACCAACCATGAGCTATAAAACCAGATAACAATGAAGCCAAGTGTTTTGTTCACTGCTGCAGAGATTTTTTGAATGTAAACATCCTTATGTAAAATTTTCATTAAAAAAATTTAAATCTGGCCACCTCAACAAGTGCAAATACCAGTCAAAATGTGAATAGATTAAAACATAAGCAAAACATAAATTACTGGATTATATATGTTAACTGCTACTTTGAAAGCAGCCAGCCCACACTTCACACAACTGATGGCTCTTAATTCAAGCTTTCAGTGACAACTTGAGACCTTATAAAAATTGAAAACCAAGGTGGATTCCAACCATGTGATTTTTATGAGTAGGCAAATATTTCTGGGTCTTGTTTGCCAAGGGTTTGGCAACTCTTAGGGTCAAACTTAGAAAACGTACTATTAAAATTTAATGAATGGTGGAACTTTTTTTTTATTAGGTAAACTAAAAAAATTCATAGGCACTGCCATGGAGGGCATTTACCAATGCAAAAAAATGTATAACAAGAAACATTTTTTCTTGGAGCATTATGATCAATATGGGAAAACATGGAAAAGTCCTTTCAATACCCTGCCTGGAGGAGTTCATCAAAGCAGTATGTGTTACAGAACAGAAACATTTTGTATACACTCAGCAACAGTGTATACTAGCAGCACCTATTTGTCTGTGGAATGTATTTTTTATTTTACAGCTATACATATAGCAGCACTTAAATGTGATTGAGTTCTATTTTTTAGGCTTTTTAATTTATAATTATGGAAAATCAATGAAAGTTTATCTGTCCCCCCACCACAACTATTGATGTTTAAAAACTGTATTCATAGGAATGGGTTAGTACTCATGTAAACAGAGGGTGAGTTGAGAACAAGCTAAAAAGATATCATATCAACAAAAGAAACAGGAAAAATAAAAAGGAAATGAAAATTTCCCAAGTGCCACCCCAAAAAAAAGCTTCTGTAAGGAAAATTGCTGTTAACAGGACAACAGCTAAACAACATAAATCAACCACTGACCCTAATTGTAGATTGTAGAATCTAACAACCAGAGTTGAGCTTAAAAATGTTTTTAGGCATAATGCACCTCTGAAATGCTCCTACTGAAACTAACGGCCATCAGGATAATGTTACTCCTGATTTGTTGTTAATGGTATTGCAATTTAATGTGGTTTGTGATGCTCGCCATGACTTTCTAGACCTTCTGTTTACTGAAACCAGAGCTGTAGCAGTTTTTAAAATTTTTCAGTTTTTAGACTGATATAGGCCTTGTAATGTCCTGTTTTATAAAGTTCTGTACAAATCTCTGTTTCTTGCATTTTTTTAAACTAACATTAGAGCAAATGGTTCTTAAAGCTTCAGTGTCCTCCATGCTGCTGACCACTTTGATGTCCCTATTGTCCTTGACTCTGCCCTCCATGACTACCGTGGTGGCCATGTTGCCCGGATTGACCTTGGAGACTTTGACCCCGTGACCTCTGTGTTGTCCCTGCTGGCACTGTTGGGATTGAGTCTGACATTGCTGAGTTTGGGTGTGACACTGCTGTGTCTGAGACTGCCCTCCATGCCCTCCATGGGACTGCCCTCCATGGGTCTGAAGCCTGCTGACCATGACCTCCTTTTACTCCAGTCATGGTTGTTGTTTGAATTGTTGAGGATAGTGTCTGGAAAAGGCTGTCAGAAATATTCTGTCTCTGAGTGGGTTAAAACAGTGATATTTATACAAAATCATTGAACTTAAAGACACATAGCTATGTACTAATTGGACACTTTTGTGTGATGCACCCAAATTGTGTGTACTCATATAAATGTAACAATGAACAATAAAGTTTTAAGAGGCTTGAAAACTGTGGGATTTTTTGGCTTTCATCAAGTTGTCTTTGATGTTTACCTGTAAATGTTACTAAGACTGCCATAAAAGGTTAATTTATTGAAAAATATTCTAAAGATAACTCAAATATGGTTCATAGAGTTTAAACTCTTTGATGATCTCAACTGAAAGGATAATTCTGAAGGTATGTAAATAAGTAAATGTGTTTTTCTACAGTCATACAGTTTGGCAAAGAACTGATTTACTCATATTACATAAACTTTAAAGAATATAATTAATAGAATCTGTTTTAGCAATACAGTATTTGAAATATAAAGTTAAATAATATTGGGACAAGTTCCAACTTCCAACTTTGGAATTTAAAAGGGGCACAGAGGGCTAGATGTCACCTTTCTGGGTGATATCTAGTCCTCTGTGTCCTCTGTAGTTAGGGCCTTTTAACAAAAACAATTAAACAAATTAAACAATCAACCAACAAAGGGGGCTAAGGACTGATGCAGTGGGTAAATGAGAGATGTCTAGGGATGAGATGAGGCACTGGTATGCACCATACAGGAAAATGCTTTGCCTCCAAATTTGCTGTGATAGTGAGGATATCCAGTACTCATTTCTCTGTTTGATAATACCATTACATCAGTCACTGCGAAAAAAACAAACTTACAACTTGTCATGTTTGCTCGAACACTGAATCTGCTCCCCCAATACTGTGGGCTGTTCTATTCCTCATCTTCTGCTTAACCCCTAGGTGTCTACTAGACTGATGACTTGTGTCACCACTCATGCCTGACGATTCCTCCTCATAGAAGTCCCATCAACTCATCCAGGGTTGCCAGGATGTGAGTCTTCCTCCTCTTGCTGCATCAAATTTAGCATGGCATCTTACAATAAAATGAGTGAGATTATATCGGTGGTCCCCAACCTTTTGGATCTTGCGGACCACTAAATTCACAGACTCAGGACAAGGCATGCGCAGGAAGCCGTGCATCACTCGAAGGTAAAGAAACTTTCCCCAGAGTTACCTCGTGATGCCAGAATCTTCCCACTCTCCCATCACAGGTCTGAGCCTGCAGTCTGGATCCCCATTGGGGGGTGCACCAGCCAGAGCCACGGCCCACCTGTCAGATGCCCGCAGCCCAGTAGTTTAGATTGGGGACCCAAGGTAAGGTATATCATTGTTTTTCCTAGTTGGCCAAATGACAGGCCTCAAGAAACAACATATGTCCCTAAAAATCTACCACTGCCCTAGGCAAAAGAGAGCCAAACTCCCTGTATTTGTGCTGCATTGAGATGATCAAAGTTTCCTAATTTTTAATTTTGTCAGAATTACAATTTTTGTTTTACAATCTGACTTTATTTCCGAACTTTGCAAATTATGCCTTTTTCCATTATAGCCAATGACAAAGTTGAAATTTCATAGTTTTGCGGTTTAAATTGTCACCATAATTGCTTGGGATGTCTGGGGGACCCATGGAACCATGTCCCTAAACTAAAAAAATATTAATGTCACTCATTAGCATTCCAGTGGTTGCCTAGGGGAAACTGAACTAAAACTATTAGTACACTTGCATCTTCCTTCTTCTCTTCTTTGATTAGCTCTTCGGCCACCTTGATTGGAATAAGCGGGATGATGCAACTCTTGTGCCTGCATGTGTGAGTTCATTTCATCCTGGCACGCACAGAGGAACCCAGATGCTGCTTGCGCAACATCCGATTTTTGACAGGAGAGGCGGCGATCAGCAGGAAAATTTGCTCATTGCTTATTTCCTTTGTGCAGTAAAGCCCTGCCTGATTCCAAATTGTTAAAAGGGGAACCTCAGTTCTGCTTTTGATCACTCAGAATCATTTATGTAAATGTGACACAATCAAACCAGATCCTTAGTGGCCCAGTGTTGTGGTCAGCGGTATATCATCTGATCTGTCAGGTAACTAAAGTTAAGATAACGCCTAGATCTGAAAGTACTTTGAGGTTAACAAAGAGAAAACTGGATTGGATCATAATACATGATAGATTTACCTGTTTTTGATTGGACTTGGAGAGCTTGGCTGGAATACAATACAAAGTAAATATTAGTAATTTAAAGCAAGGGCTTAGGGCTTGTGTTTTTTTTTTTTTTTTTTTTTATTGTTTGTCTATGTGTTTGTTTTATTGTATTTGAAACCTGGTTAAGATTTAAACAGTAGAATTTATAAGGTTGATAATGTTTAAATGTATCCCTATATAAATGGAATCTGTGAAAATATTGTATCTCTTGTAACGCATAAAATTATTCAAATAGAAAAAAATCACTAGAAAAAAAAAAACTACACAGGTTTTTAAAAAACTTTTCATTATTAATATAATTATTAATATTTTTAACTAATTTTTGGATCCACCAATGTATTAGGTGTCCCTTAGGCTGTATTCCTGGGCGATGGGTGCTCAGTTCCCTCACAGAGCTGCTGCTCTCCTCCACTGTTTCTTGTCTGTGACAAGAGCAAGGCTCCTGTCACAGCCAGGCTGTCAAAACAATCAGAACCATTCAGCCAGGTCACTGAAGGACAGCTCTCTTCTTCAGCTGCTCATATGTGATTGGTTAAACAAATGATCTCAGAGCAGACATCATCATTGTTTAAATGGTTTAAAGGATTTCTCCCGTCTCCAATTCCAGACAAGTGTTTTTCAACCAGGTCTGAGCCTGCGATTAGGCTTTGTAAATGTAAAATGTTCGATTGAATGTTTCCCTGTTGGAACTGTTGTTATAACGTATGTTGGGAAGTAGGTAAAATTAATGACAAGCTTTTTTTTTTTTTTTTTT